>NC_140967.1:105634138-105669138 GCF_056783735.1 Eptatretus burgeri | reverse complement strand
TTCAACAGGAGCACAAGTATTGTATGATTTCCAATTCCTATGGATTATGCTCGCAGATACCATGCCCTAAACCAATGCTGACAGCATTTCTTGTTTCAAATCTGAAATATTTTAACAAATCCACTTTTCCCTCTCATACAGCAGACTTCATTGGAATCTTGCTGAAGGCCCATTTTTTTGCTTACCTGTAGAAGGCTGACGTGAAGTCACATCCCGTAAAGGCATGGTATCCAGGGAGAGCCCTTGGGAGTCCTGGCTTGGTTGCTTGAAGGATGGCTGCGATATTCGATATGCTGATGTATCACTGGTGGTTTCCCATACCGCAATCCATGATGATAGTAACCATGGCCCTAACCTCTGGTCGCTGCCGTCCAATCGCACCTAGCAGGATCACCAATACATCTGTGTCTGATACCCTCACGATGATGTGGCTGGCCGTTATGTTAGCAACATGGAAGGTGATGAGGGTATCTGCCTCTTCATGGTCACCTTGGAGATGTGATGGATTTGAGACAGATATCGTTGGTTGTAGTTCATCAGGGATATACTGGAAACACTCGCCACCATAGGAAACAACGACTGTTTTCCCCTTGTAGACACTCCAGTAATGGTCTTTCTTCCATTCTTGGAGGAGAAATTTCCCAAGTTCATTTTTGAACACTCCTTTGTCAAGCATCTTTTGGGAGGACACTGCAGGTTCTGGTTTGAATTTTAGGTTTTTTGGCAGGGGATGCATCATCGGATGTATGAGCGTTTCTTGGGTGCTTCACAGCAGTGTAGTTTTTATGACAAGAAGGGTGATAACGATGAGTTGATTCCTGATTGCTTTGTGATATCCTTATAGTGATGTCAGAGTACTTATCTGATTTCTGAGTTTTGTGTGAGGTCGCAGCATTCCTTACTGTGCTCCATGTATGTTCGTTGAATGCCTTGAGCCTGCTATCTTCGTCCATAGACTTTTGGCAGATGTAGCAACACAGGGTACTGGAACAATCGATTTTCTGAAATGAGAAAGGCACCTTAATTAGCTTGAGAACATATCTGAATTGTGTTGCACTAACACATTGTCAACTCCCCTAGCTCTAAGTCGAATGATAGTATGGTACTTTCATTGATCTCGACTTGTCATTTGCCTCTTTCTATTCCAAAGGATTCAAACGCTATGCTATGACCTTTACGGTACTGATTGTAGGAAGTACTGGTGATGGAACACAGAATGAGTAAAATAAACCTGTTTAGTTTTCTAGCGAAGGGTCTATGTGAAAATAGTTTATTAGGGCTAAAATAAACACCATTTTGGTAGCATTACACTGTTAACAATTACACTGGTGTACTAAAATTAAGAAGATGGATAATGAATACCTTTTTGGTGCTACTAGATTCCTGGGCCTGTGCTACCAAATACTGACTTATCAGTTTCTTGGTGATGGTGTATTCTTCCATTCACTTAAGAGAATAAAGTAGAAAACTAACCATAGATGGGGACTGTGCTTCTTGAAGTTGAGGCACCTCCTCTGACACTGTCACTCCTAATGTTGAACTTCTATTTTCTGCATCCATTGTGTAGGCCATTGGTCCCCAACCTGCGGACCATGGAGCCCTATACTGCAGCCCGTGAGGACTTTCCAATCAAAACACATTTCCATGTAGCAATTTTAAAGGGGTTTACACAATGCCACTGCTGGCCACTGCCGGCCTACGCCGTGACCTGAAAAGCCTTACACAATGCCGCTGCCGGCCACTGCCGCTTACCGCCGGGAGGAATCAAATAAATTTGATTTTACCTTCCGGCATCTTGCGGCAGAATTTAAAATTAATTACATTTAATTAAAAAATTGAAATTAAAAATGCATCAAGTTTCTCATTGACTCTGAAAATGTTTCTCAGTATCAAGTTTCTCAATAAAATGCATCAATTTTTTTTTCTGGCTTCCAACATCCTTGGGAGTAATGAATGCGGCCCGTAGGATCAAAAGGTTGGGGACCACTGGTGTGGGCAGTAATCAAAGAAGCTGAAAAAAATACACTTATACAGTTTCTTTCATATGTATGTCAGGGATCAAAATCATAAAATGTCACCACTTTTCTACAAGGTAAATCTGCCACTACTTTAACAGTAACAGTGGAACAAAAATGAACAAATCAATCTAATACTGTACAGCAGTCATTTGTTAGTTCTAGAGCTGGTTTTTATCAATCATCTTCTTCTCAATGCCTACATTGATTTTAAGATAACACCCCAATTTCATATGTTGCTTTGCCCATGACCATGGGCCAAATATCTCTGCCTAGACAACCTGGGTCCTTATTCTAATGGCCTGCATCAGTGATGGTACAAGCTTCATCTGACACACAGATATGCAGACTTTAGTAGCCAACATTGGACTTTGAGTATCATCCATCCTTCTATTTCTGATATTAAAGCAATGGCCAGCTCAATTATTGGATGAGAACAGAAAAGTAGAGGGCCAGGTACACAATCACAGGCCCTATTTTAAAGGTTAGTGTCCTCCATCTTGATTTGGGACAGCATGCACGCCATTGATTGGATTGGGTTTTATCAAGAGTCTTTTCCATTTTCATGGTATCAATGATATCAATAAAATGAAAACTTACCTGATTAATGGTGTTTTGATGAGACATACCTACATGTAACAATGTACTTTTATCTTTGAAATAGGGAAAATAAGCAAACTTATTGAACAAAATGTGATGATGTTGACATCATATAACATGCGCGTGTATACTAACAGTAAACAAGGTGAATAGTAAAGCTATATACACTGACCTCCTATCAATGACATGAGTGACAGTCTTACAAAAACAAATTTAGTTCTTAGAAAGCTACTAATCTTGTAATTACCCTACTCTACAATGCTCCAGTCACAAATCGAAACATTACTTTATCCCAAACACTAGCAATGTGACTAAATTCCTGGTACATCTTGTATTTGACTTTTTTTGGGCGGTCAGTTTAGGGGGCGGTCAGCTTGAAACACACTAGCATCACCCCGGACAATCGGTTCGATCCTGCGATGACGTCCTCTTCTTCGACCGCCACCAGCACTACGTATCCGAGGAACATTTTCGAACAGATCGCTGAACATTTTGACATAGATAGAGCCATGCTGATGACACCAGAAGAATTCGATCATGTCGATGATCAACCAGAACCAACCGAGGTTCTTACAGATGATGAAATCGTCGATCTTGTAACTACCATTCATGACGAGGATACCGAGGAACTGGATGCGCCTGAAGAAGTAGCCACGGTTCCTAGCGCATTGGAAGCGAGGCGTGCCTTGGAACAAGTCACGCGGTACATAGAGAGCAACCGTAATACGAACAAGGAGGATATTACTGCCATTTCAAAACTCAGGACATGCCTGAATGAACTTGTAATCTCTGTCACTGAACAAAAGGAAATTACTGATTTCTTCCATCCTGTTGGGGTCCTGTAATGGCCCCGTAACATACATGTATGTGCGGCAATAAAAACGTGAATCATTTATGAAAATATGGTGTATGTTGTTCCGTTTGTTTGGTTTCGTTCTCGTGAGTAGGGAATGAGATTCTTAGGCCCCTACGAGCCCTACCTGACACCCCTTGCACCCCTCCAGATCATCTCGCGTGTACCCCCGCTTATCCGCCAAAAATGACCTTGCCCGAACTTGGCGGATAAGCGGGGTAATACGGTACATTGTAATGGCCCCCTAGACCACACCCACCAGTGGCGCAATGGCAGATGTCCATTTGTGTGAGTGGGGATGTATATAGAGTATTACTATACATGAGAAAATTTGTTAGCTTTCCAGCTACGCCCCTACGACCCTACGGGCCCCTACGGGCTCACGGTCTATTAGTGCAAGCTAAAATACACACCATTTGATACCGCATTGGAGTAGTGATTTGGAACAAAAAAACGTGGTCAGAACAAGCTCATGTGTTGCTAAAAATGCTTGCATTGGCAAATTATAAAGTTTTTGCATGAATGAGGTTTCTTGTTTTTTTTGTCCAACATGGCTGCGAGACCATGTGATCAATGATGTTTAAATTTTCAAGCAATATTCCCCTTGCCAAGTCAATCATATATATATATATATATATATATATATATATATATATATATATATATATATATATATATATATATATATATATATTTCTCTGAAACTACTTTGCCTTTTGATGTGAGACTTTGCAGTGATAATCCACTACTGTTGCTGAAAATATTTTATTAAACAATGATCTCATCAGTCACATGATGTGGTAGTCACGTTGGTTTTACGGGAATGATTAAACAATTATTTCTCTGAAACCGTTCAACCTAACAACACTTGACTTTGCAGTTATGATCCACTGCGCTTGCTGAATACAGGTGACTTAACAATGATGTCATCAGTCACGTGGTGTAGCAGCCACTTTGGTTTCAAGGAAAATATTTTAAAATTCTATTTTGGAAACCGCTGTAGCGATTGATGCCAAACATTGCAGTTGTGATCCACTATCCTCGCTTTGTGTAATGAAATATGATTCACATTGATGCATTAAGGAGTTTTGGAGAAAAAGGTTTTTTAATTTTAGTTTTTCAAACTAACATGGCTGCCAAACCAAGTGACCAATGGTGTTGAAAATGTGAATTATGCCCAAAATTGGGTAGGGGAACACGTGTGTGAAGTTTCGTTTTGATCGGATAAGGTTCGTTTTTCTATCCAATAGGACTGCCACACCATGTGACCTATGATGTCATCATTGTGTTGGATGAAATTTGGTAAATTTCGCTTTGATTGGATAAGTAGTTCCAGAGAAAACATTATTTAATAGTTTTCTTCAATCCAATATGGTCATCGAACTAAGTAACGATCAATTATTCTATATCACCCCAGTATCTTCAAGGTATGGGGAATAGTTGTGTGAAGTTTTCCCTCAATCTGTCCAGCCATTGTGGAGAAAAAATGTTTTTGAAGGTTTATGGGTAAATCTAAAATGGCTGCCAGACAATGTGACCTATGATGTCATAGTTATCAAACTTTATTCAACATGGCTAGTTGATCATTTGTGTTCAGTTTCACTTTGATCTCGAGAGCAGTTTTGGAGAAGATTTTTTTTTAAAATTATTTTTACAATATGCTGCCAAACCACGTGACTGATGACATCATAAAAAAAATCTTCTGTTGACCAATCCTTTCCAAATTTTCATCCTGATTGAATGCAGCGTTGTACGTGTTGAGTTTTGACCGGGATACCACTTCACCGATGACATCATCATCAAATCACCCATATTCCCCATACAGAGTAGTTGCCAGGTGCCAAGTTTCAATTTTTTTTTCCATGGTGCAGTTTAGGAGATACAGAGGTCCAAAGTTTTTTTTTTGTTGTTTTTCCAACATGGCTGCCACCCCACTTGACCTATGACGTCATAATTATAACTAAAACATTCTGCATGCGTAATCACATCGACGGTGACAATTTATTGTCAATTGGATAAACGCTTGCAGAGAAAACAGAGAAAATTTGCATGAACGGACGTACGTACGTACATACGGATGGACAACCCGAAAACATGATGCCACCGGCGACTTCGTCATCAGAGGCATAATAACCCAACGTACATACATGAAGCAAAAACATGTGTACCACTTATGTGCATATATATATATATATATATATATATATATATATATATATATATATATATATATATATATATATATATATATATAATACAACGTGGTTAGACACCTGGGATCATTCCAATTGCACTGGGCCATACATGAACACCAAGGCCTAAACCCTGAGGCCTACCGATCTGTGCTGATTCAGGAAATGGCAAATAGACCCATGTTCCTGCATTTCCACAATTATTTTTGCGAGTTTTGTAACTAAAAGAATGAAATTAATTCCCCTTGGATTCCTCGGAGCGGTTTTCTTTCTATATTCTTTCGACGAATCCATAGTTCGGTGGTTCATCACAATGGGGGACACATCGAGCGAGGCAGACATAGCGTACCGTGCGGGTCCTTTGAGATCGGTTTGTTGTCGATATGGTTGTGTTCCCTTATCGCGACCCCTTGGTGCTCCCGCGGTACCAGTGAAGATGTTGAATATCCAATCAAGGTGAAATTATGACATCACGAGTGACGTCATTCTTTCCAACTACACCTATCTTTTTGGTAATTTCCTTTTTTCGCCGAAATCAGATCACAACCTCATGGACAACATCAACAGTGAAGTGATTCGTGCTGCACAGACCTGCTGAGACCCTGCATCGAGAGCCAACGTTCTTCAACAGGGGGTCATGGCCGGGCAAAGTCAGTCTAAAAATGTCTTTCATCGATCATGGCCGACGAGAATGAGCGCGACATGTCGGAGAGTGAAACATCGAATTGTTCACCTGGGGAGTCGCGCGGACTTGATCTTGTCTGCAGAGTAAACACATTTCTCTGATACTTCGGGATTCCTCTTGAAACTCTGAGAGACGAACAGATGTGGTTGTGGGAAACAAGTCGCCTCAATCCATTGGAAGCAAACTTCAAGTGGAAGTTTTGCGATTTTTCGAACACTGAAGGATCGAGGCTCATGGAAGAGCGAGATGGCAAGGGGTAAATCGGCCACACAGGCGACAACGGTTATTGGTTACGGTCGATGGTTCATGTCAAGCCATGAATTCGAGTAGAGCCACAGGCTGACGCAGAAATAGAGTAAAGGAACAATAAAACACGCACGCATGTACACGTACACACACAAATACACACGTACACACACACGCAAACACACACAAATATACACATACACGCACACACACACAAACACACGCATGTACATGCACGCATACAAACACACGTACACACACACACACACGTACACACACATACGCAAACACACACACACACACACACACACGCAAACACACACACACACACACACACACGCAAACACACACACACAAACACACATGCATGTACACGCACGCACACAAACACGTACACACACACACACACACACACACGCATGTACATGCACGCATACAAACACACGTACACACACACACACACGTACACACACATACGCAAACACACACACACACACACACACACGCAAACACACACACACAAACACACATGCATGTACACGCACGCACACAAACACGTACACACACACACACACACACACACACACACACACACACACACACACACACGCAAACACACACAAATATACACATACACGCACACACACACACACACACAAACACACGCATGTACATGCACGCATACAAACACACGTACACACACACACACACGTACACACACACACACACACACACACACATACGCAAACTCACGCATGTACATGCATGCATACAAACACACACGCATGTACATGCACGCACACAAACACACACTCACACAAACATTGAAGCCACCCATTATACAGCGAGCAGTGTCCTCGAGCTTGCCCTGATGACAGGGATCGCTGGGTTGTTGTTTGACCCCAAACCCGAACCCGAACCCGACCCCGAACTCGACCCCGAACCCTCACCCCCTCTAACAGCCGAATATGCATCCCCGTTGGAACTCCCTTTGTAATATTTGTTTTTTTCTACACAGTCAATTGGCTCCTGGAACAACGAGAACACTGAATGGATCAGGACGCAACAGAACAAAAGGAACAGTTGAGAGAGGGAGGTGAACACAAACAGCAGAGTTGAACAACACAATGGAGTAAGATTTGGACAAATAATGGGGATGTGGAGGAATGGGAACAGGAAAGGATGCATGGGGTGGGTAGGATACAGAAGGAAAAAAAGTGGAAATTTGGAAGGAGGAGGAATTTGGGTGGGGCTAACGAGGGTAGAAAAGATCATGGTTTTGGATTGGGGATGATCTGAGATGGTGGTGAACAGCTGTCCTGAAGACCTGGAGGGAAGAATGAGATTGAAGAGAATGTGGAAGTTAGTTCCACAGGCGGGAACTAAAAGACGAATGAATGAGTGGAGGTGAGTAGTGATTCTGGATTTAGGTAGTTTCACCAGAAGGGGGTTGGTGGTGAACCGTGTGTGCCCCACAGAAACCCAGGGAAGGGGGGTGGGGGGCAAAGCACGGAAAGAGCAGAAGGTGCAAGACTAGAAAGGAGGTGGTGGAAGACAGAGAGACCACCGACCTGTCTGCAATGGCGAAGTGATCGGCCCATAGAGTCAGCTTCATCACAGGACATTTCAATGATCTTGAAGACCTTGGTTTCCACGGCATCAGGCTGTGCAAGATGTGAGGCAAGGAAGCCTGTGGAGTTGTCCTTGGATGCCATCGGCAGAGGTCAGATCTGAATCCGGACCCTAACCAAAATTGAATCGATTCGTTATTGTCACACGCCCAACCTGTCCACCAACTTTCGTCTGAATCCATCCATTAGAACTTAGGGATGTGCTATTGAAATACAATTGAATAACACGTTAAATTAGTTATTCGTGCCTGTTGTTTGTGTCCCTTGTGGCGTCCCTAAAAACAGTAAGATTCCTGTTTGGAATGATTTTCAATTTCCTTTGACAAGCACACTCGAGCGATTGCTTTGCCGCGCTGTGCATGTGTGTGCTCGGGGCGAGACAGTTTGCCAAACTCAGAGCCAAACTAAGATAGTTCCAAACAGCAGGTTCGTGCTCCGACTCATGGTCTACGCCTCTACGGTGTTCAAAATATGAAATTTAGTTGGAATCAAGTTGTTCCTCGGTCATATAAACAGACTGATGTGAAGGCGGAGAGAACCAATTGCTTAACCCCGCTTTGTGCTCGGTGTGTGCGCTCATCGATGATTGTTTCCACATTTCAAACACCGACACGAAATTATTCTTCAATCTCCCGTGACGTCATCCAGAGATTCTCCGAAGTTATCCGCTTGTGTGCAGCACCTGGCTGCGGGATGCCTCAGTTCTGGGGGCATAGCTCTGCAGTGACACCAGTAGATCAGGGCAGCAAGTCAAAATCTTTCCAGAATACCGGCACACAATGGCCTGCTCTTCATTTTGCCATCCATTCTATGTTTATGGATATGGCACAGGCTGTTCCATCCATCCATCCATCCTTGTGCCAAATGGCCTTGATATAGCATTTCCTTGTGTTGTGGTTGCCGTTGTTTTTCTGCCAAAGTGTACTTCTCCACTTCCCCTGAGGGTAATCGGACCCTGGATTCAACCTTATATGTCAGGCCGACTGACCATCATGTTTACCTTTCCATCACTATGTTCGCTCATGCACCGGCCTGGAATGGGCTCCATGGAAACAAGCGGAAACTTCCGCCAAATTTGTGTCCAGTCAATACATATTCACGTCATAGCCACACTTTGGCCATTCTATGCTCCAAAGAGGAGGCCAAATGCATATTGGAAGCAACCAGGGGAAACTTATTTCCCAGTAATGAATTGGGATTCCAGAGAGTCTCCTTCGCACTTTTGCAGAGGGGTTTCTGGAGACATTACTTCACTGCCTCAAGCCATGCTCATCATGAGAGGGAAGAACTTTCAAAGATTGGGGCCAAATGCTGCCAACCATAATTTGGCACTGCAAGTTGCACTTTGCAAGAGGAACCAGCACCACAAGCCACTGGGTTAAGCAAACCAGCACCACAAGCCACTTGGTTTAGGGAACCAGCACCATGAGCCACTGGATTAAGGTAACCAGCACCATGAGCCACTGGATTAAGGTAACCAGCACCATGAGCCACTGGATTAAGGTAACCAGCACCATGAGCCACTGGATTAAGGTAACCAGCACCATGAGCCACTGGATTAAGGGAACCAGCACGATGAGCCACTGGATTAAGGTCACCAGCACCATGAGCCACTGGATTAAGGGAACCAGCAGGATGAGCGACTGGGTTCATGGAACCATCATCAGGAGCCACTGGGTTCAGGGAACCATCACCAGGAGCCACTGGGTACAGGGAACCATTACCAGGAGCCACTGGGTTCAAGGAACGATCATCAGGAGCCCACTGGGTTCAGGGAATCATCACCAGGAGCCACTGGGTTTAGGGAATCATCAACAGGAGCCACTGGGTTCAGGGAATCATCAACAGGAGCCACTGGGTTCAGGGAACCATCACCAGGAGCCACTGGGTTCAGGGAACCATCATGAGGAGCCACTGGGTTCAGGGAACCATCATCAGGAGCCCACTGGGTTCAGGGAACCATCATCAGGAGCCCACTGGGTTCAGGGAATCATCACCAGGAGCCACCGGGTTCAGGGAACCATCACCAGGAGCCCACTGGGTTCAGGGAACCATCACCAGGAGCCCACTGGGTTCAGGGAATCATCACCAGGAGCCACTGGGTTAAGGGAACCAGCACGATGAGCCACTGGATTGGAGAAACCAGCACTATGCATCACTCACCAGGTTAGAAACAGTTCGATTTGTGTTTCGTCAAAAACTACATTCACTATCAGTGAAAATACCTTTAACTTAAACCGACACAGCTCTGAGTTACCGAGCTCGGCCGGTGTTTAAGCGAACCCAGGCAAGTAAGTGAACACTTTCGGAAATCCTTTGTGGGACACCTGCAAGGTAGTACAATATGTGCCTGGACTGGTTGGAAACGTCAAAAATATTGTGCTCAGCATTTTGAAATGAAAATAAGTTGTCTTATACGAGTTATACGACCACCTGTACAATCCGACCACACGTACCTGACACGACCAGCTGTTTTGAATCCTGTGCCAGGTAAGTTTAATCGCTGGGTGCATCTCATCTCACGAGGTTTCACAATGGTATACACCATGTGGTCCAGCGACAAGTCCTGAACAAAGGAACAAGAGCCAGCTTCACGAAGGTGTCCTGTGATAGTCCACAGGTACATCACCAAAATAAGTATTTCATGACACGAGGACTAGAACAGAGCTGTGCCAGCACTGTGTGGGCTGGCAGGATGGCCGAGAGGTACGCACGCTCGCCTCTGAGCCACCTCGTCTGGGTTTGAATCTCCGCCAAGCTACAAACTGTCATCCTGGTGTCTCGCGTGCAGGGTGATTCGTCCATGTGTGTGCGTGTATGTGTCGACCCTCCGATGGACGTTAAAACTGTCCATCTCGTCCGCCAGCATTATTTGGTGGACGTTAAAGATCCCATTGTGTAGTTTGTGTAAAAGTAGGCGAGCCATAGTCAGGGATCAGGGATCTCATCAGGGATCAGGGATCATAGTCAGTGTAGTGGTCAGGGATTTCCGGCACCCTGAAACAAGCCACAAATTGCTGCCCCAACCTACAGAGGGCATTGAATCAGCCGCACAGCCACGAACTCAGCCAATGATACTACTCACAGCCATATGCTGGATACAAAATAACAAGAAGCTCTGTGCCATGTTGACGGTTTATTTTGCTGGTTTTGCCTTTCAAATGACACCCAGCATGGAAGATGAAATCACGAAGCCCAGGCAGTCTGGGATGACATCATTGAACCGAGGCAGGTACTCTCACAACATGATCATTCAGGGTAAAGTCCAGGTTTTCATCACATGTATTTAATGTCACTATACACACACAGTAAACCCTCCTGGTGTTTCTTTTCTGACAAAACGTACAAAGTCATCCTACCTCATCGTGGGCTTGGAGTTATGTCTGTGGACGGATGGTGGTTTGAGGAAGAGTCAGACTGTGAAGCATTCTCAGGATTCCTCGCATTTTTTGCTGCTGATTTCTGAATCTGTAAAGTAAATTTTATGAGCTGGATGTACTGTTCACACCATTTACATTACCTTCAGAAGGTGTTCACACCCCTCCACTTTTGTCACATTGTGTTGTGTTTCAGCCTCTGAATTTAAAACGGAATAAAAAATAATAATTTGTCACCGATCTACACAAAACACCCCACAATGACAAAGTGAAAAACATGTTTTTAGAAACTTTTACAAATTAAATAAAAATTAAAATCTGAAATGTTTTGCGTCAATAAGTATTCAACCCCTTTGCTACGACACTCCAAATTGAGCTCAGGTGCATCCAATTTACTTTGATCATCCCTGAGATGTCTCTACAACTTGATTGGAGATGTTCCACCTGTGAACAATTCAAATGATTGGACATGATTTAGAAAGAAACACACCTTTCCATATAACGTCCCACTGGTGACAGTTGCATGTCAGAGCAGAAACTCCACCATGAAGTCCAAGAAACTATCCGTAGAACTCAGAGATAGAATTGTGAGGAGGCATACATCTGGGGAAGGGTATAAAACAATTTCTAGAGTGTTCAAAGTTCCCAAGAGCACATTGAGCTCCGTCATCGGGGAATTGAAATAATATGGAACGACCTCGACTCTTCCTAAAGATGACCGTCTGACCAAACTGAGCAACCAGGTAAGAAGGACCTTGGTCAGGGAGGTGACCACAAACCGAATGACCAATCTGACAGAACTACAGAGTTCCTTGGCTGAGATGAGAGAACCTGCCGAAAGGACAACAATCTTTCAGCACTTCACAAATCTAGGCTTTATGGGAGAGTGGCTAGCTGGAAGCCACTCTTGAGAAAAAGGCAGAAGACAGCACACCTGGAGTTTGCAAAAAGGTATGTGACAGACTCGGAGCATGAGGTAAAAGATTCTGTGGTCCGATGAGATGAAAATTGAAGTCTTTGGACTGAATCCAAAGTGTTACATCTGGTAGAAACCGAGCACAGCTCATCAACCATCTCACACCATCCCTAATGTGAAGCATGGTGGTGGCAGCATCATGCTTTGGGGATGCTTTTCAGCGGTAGGGACTGGGAGGCTTGTGAGGATGGAGGGAACAATGATTGGAGCCAAATACAGACAAATCCTTGAGGAGAACCTGCTTCAGAGTGTAAAAGACCTTCGACTGTGGCGAAGATTTACGTTCCAACAGGACAATGGACCCCAAGCATTCCGGTTTTTTGAGGCGACGGTCGTTTTCAGGGTTCCATTCTTTGAGGCAAACACTGGTTCTCTCCAGGGGGTCTCTGCTGACTTTCTCAAAGATAAGTTTCTGGTCGTTGTTTGTCTCGTGTTGACTGTATGTTTTGTTGCCTCCATGTTTACTGTGTGTTCCTAGTTCGGTTTTGTTTCAAACCCTGTGCTATTTGGTGAGTTTTCATCGGTATTGTCATATCGGGTTTCCCTGAGGCCTACCCATTTTCCCGTTTATGTGCACAATCCTGTTTATTTGTATTTTCTCCTTATCAGTCCTTCTTTTCTCCACTTTTCCCTCCACCCTCCTTTTACCCCCCCCCCCAAACTATACACTCTGTTTCATGTCTTAAAATATATATTTTTTTAATTCAACAAAAATAAACCTTTTTCCGTCGCCTTATTCACCATGAAACCACGTGACTTCTGTACCGACTCTCCTTCCTTCTTCATCAATTGCCAATCTACCATCATTCTTCTACTTTAGCCGTCCCACATTCACCATACACCTTCACGATTTTTTCAACCTTTCCTTCGCCAAATCCTACCTAATCTTGAAAGAACAAACAAACAAAAAAAACATTTAAAAAACAAAAAAATCCTTAAACTTTTCACCTTGCACCTCCCGCAACCACGTGATCTCGCTACCTCCTCTTCCTCTTCCTGTAACTTTCACCGACCTACCATCTTCCTTCTATTTTAGCCAATCCACATTCACTCGACACCTTCACGGTTTTTTTCTTCAACCTTTCTTTCATCTCACCTTCCCTAATCTTTATCAAAAAATAATAAATAAATAATAACGGTCTCTTAAAATGTTTCCACTTCCTCTTTCACACGGGTGGTTATCAGTATTGTATCATAATTCACTACTCTTCTACTTCTTATTCTTCAAAAGGCTGTTTTCAATTCGACCTTTCCTTCATCCCACGTCTAAAACTTCCCCCTGTTACAACGTTTCTTTTCTCCATTCTCTTAATTCTCCTTCATTGCATCCCTCACATAAAAAATATTTTAAACCCCAATTTACAAAGCATGTTCGTGTTCCATCAATCGTCAATTTTTTTTTCCAACTTCAGTGGCAATTCACCCCACCTCCTTAAATATACCTTCTCCAAACTCCTCACCCATTATATCCTCTCCTTACCCCTCCCATCTTGCACCTCATCCTACCTCCACTCTTGGTTCCTCTTCACTGCCTTCTGCTTCAGTATCAGCTACTCCTCTGGTGTCCCAAAGTGTGTGGTGTTCTATCATCTGTGGGCTCCGTTCTAATCTAACAGATATCTCACACTCTCAATCAGTGCACACCTCAACATCTCAAACATGCTCTTTCTTTCCTCTCATCACACCTCCCTCTCTTCCCAACCCCTCACATCTTGTATCTCCCCCTGTCTGCTCCCTTCTTCACCATATCACTGCCAAGTCTCATCATTCCCCTCTTCCCACCTCTCCCATCGTCCTCCTGCCCCTTGGCCTTGACTTCTTGTCATTGTCTCCCCTCCCTCTCAGAGCAACCTTCACTCACATTCCCCTCCAAGCTTCCCTCTCACCTTTCTCAACCCCCCCCCCTTTCACCCTTCACCGTCAATTCTCCCATCTCACCGTTCTCCATCCAATCTCCCCCCTCACTCCCCTTTCTCAAAGTTACACCCTTCACATCTACAAAGCTGCCCCCTTCCCCTGCCCTCTCTCTTATTACTCTCCACTGCACCTCATCCCATCACCACAGATCCTATTCTCCTCCTCATCTGGCCCTCCACCCGAGCTCTTCTACAATCACCCATACTCTCTCAACAACTCTGCTTACCCCCCCTCCCCTTACTCTCTCGATTTACCCTCCCCCTCCCCTGCACTCAAAGCCTCCTCCCCTCCCTACTCCTTAACAGTGTGGACATCAAAGAAACATCCGGGACCTTCGCTCAAACCTGACAGATGTTTTCATTCAGGTTGCCACTGACAAACCATACATAATGTGCTTAACAGAAACTTTCCTTCTTCAAGACTTCTTCCTGGTTACTTCCTCCTCCATCTAAAATGAACTAGACCGTCCAGCATGACAGACCTGAGCCTCGTCCTGGCAGCGGAGTTGCTCTCTTCATCAAAGACTTTATTTCTCACTCTCCATGCACTGCCCTCACTACCCCACACTCCCAGGAATACCTCTGGCTAGGACTTCCCCTCCACCCCCACCTCATGTGTATATGTGTGTTGTAGCGTCCACCAAACAGTGATGACTCCATTTACACGTTGCCCGCCGAAAACATGGACCAACTTCTATCTTCTCACATGCCAGTTGGCTTTGTGTGGGTACCTCTCTCACCTGCCCTGACACTTCAGCAAAAGATTTCTGCGGCTCATTGGGACAGACACAATGTCAACTTTCCGACCCAGATCTCAACCAACGGGACTGCATCTCTTCTGGATCTGATTCTAACTAATTTCCCTGAAAATATCTGCTGTTCTTCCTCCGATCCAATTGGTTCATCTGACCACATTCTTGTCAAAGCGTGCATCTCTAAGGCTGTTAATAGAGAACCACTTCAGCGCTGTCAAGTCTGGCACTTCACTCAGGCCGATTGGCAGGGACTTCAAACAGCCATCAAACTTCTACACTGGTCCACCATCTCCACTCTCTCTGACATCAACTCATCCTGGGAATTCAAGAATCCTGGGAATTCTTTTCTTTCAAGCTTCTGGGTCTCACTATCTGCCATGACCTTTCCTGGGAAAGTCACATTTCCAACCTTGCCTCAAAAGCCAGTCGCCGACTGGGAATCCTCCGTCGTGCAAAGTCCTTCCTCGGCCCTCTTGAGCTCCTGACCACTTACAAAGCTTTTGTCCGTAGCCTGATGGAGTACTGCTCTCCCCTCTGGGCTGGTGCTCCTGCCTCCCACCTTTCTCGACTTCACGCTGTCGAAACCAGGGCTTTTAAGATCATTGGCATCTCCCGCAATGAAGCTGAGTCTTTGGGCCTCTCACTCAATCACCGCAGGTTGGTCGGTGGTCTTTCTGTCTTCTACCGACTCCTCTCCAGCCTTGCCCCCCCTGCTCTCTCTGCGATTTGTCCCAACCACATTTCCACAGGGCGCTCAAGGTCCGCCAACAACCCCCTTCTGGTAAAACTACCAAAATCACGAATCACTGCTCATCTTCACTCTTTCATTCCTCTTTTTCCCGCCTTTGGAATAAACTTCCTCACTCTATTCTTTCCCATTCTTCCCTTCAGGCTTTCAAAACAGCTGTTCACCACCACCTCTTATCTTCCCCCATCCAAATCCTCGATCTTTTCTACCCCCGATAATCCACCCAAGCCCACTTCCTTCAATTCTCCTGCTTTCCTTCCTGAAAGTCCCTTTAATGTCCATCTTCCCCTCGCCATGTTCCCCGTCCCATCCCCATCCCTCTCCCTTCCACAGTTCACCTGTGTCTGTTCCCCAATGTTTTGTCCCTTCCACTCCCGCCCCTCTTGTCTCATGCCTCCTTGCTGTGAGTTGTGTGTTAGCTCTCATACGAGCCTCGACCAAGGTATACAAAAAAAAAAAAAAAAAAAAAAAAAAAAAAAAAAATTCTTTCAAAGAAATTTGCTCTCTCTCTCATGCGCAGATTTATCCCATCTCATCTTCAGTTGTCATACCCTTCCTCCCACCCATGGCACACTGAAGCTTGTGGCGAGGCAGTTGGCCTGAAACTACTTGCCTTTGCCTCATGGAAGGCAAATGCAGCTGAAGGCAATCTCAGTTCCTTCCACAAAGCTCGTAACACGTGTGTGTCTGCCCTCAGGAGAGCCAGAAAACAACATCTTTGTAATCTCAAGTCTGAACTCTCAAACCTGTCTCCCTCCTCAAAATCCTGGTGGCATCTAATCAAATCTGTTTCTGGTGTATGTTCCCACTCCATCCCCTCCCTTACCTCAAATGGCCGCATAGCTGACGATGCACATGAAAAGGCTGAATGCCTAAACTCGGTATTTGCTTCTACATCTTGTGTCCCAAAGCCATCGCTTTCTGTACCCAACTTATCCAGTCGCACTGAGCTGTTCCTGGACTCTGTGTCCTTTTCTCCTGACAAGGTGGAGAGCTTGCTCTCAAACCTCGACTCAGATTAAGCAACCGGTCCAGACGGCATCAGTCCACGTGTCCTAAAAACCTGCTCTGATGCTCTTGCTCACCCTCTCTGTTCTATTCACCCTTTCACTTGCTCAAGGTCATCTGTCATCTGCTTGGAAATCAGCAAACATTACTGCTCTGCATATAAAAAGGTGCAAAAACAGATCCCTGCAACTACAGACCAATCAACATGCTCCCAATAATAGGCAAGGTTATGGAATCCATCATCACTTCAGACATCAAATCCTTCCTCTTCTCCAATGGCTTAATTTCCGATCATCAATTTGCTTTCAGTCCAGGTCACTCTATCCTGGATATGCTGCTTCTGCTCTCCCAACAATGGATGGAGGTCCTCAATGCCAGACATGAGATCAGACATCTCCCTAGACATATCGTGAGCTTTTCACACGGTCTGGCACCCTGCCCTGCTCGCCAAACTCTCTTCCTATGGTATCCAAGGCCATCACCACTCATGGCTCGCAGACTTCCTCTTCTGTCACAGTCAACGTGTGGCCCTACATGGAGTTCTCTCATCCCCTCTTCCTGTCCAGGCTGGAGTTCCTCAAGGCAGCGTTCTGGGCCCTGTGCTTCTCCTGATTTTCATCAATGATCTCTCTGACTCTGGAAAATCCTCTTCCTCTCTTTGCTGATGACTCCACCCTCTGCCATACCATCTGTTATCCCTCAGACCGGCAAGCAGCAGCTTCATCGCTCACTGCAGATCTGGATAAAATCACAAGCTGGTCAAACACATGGAACATGTCTTTCAATGCTGACAAATCTCACACTCTCACTATGTCTCTCCACGGACCATCTCAAACTCCCCCACCCCCCTCCTCTCCACCCCCAGCATCTACTTTCTCAGCAATCCTCCTGAAGAAGTCCTTTCATTCAAGCCTCTGGGTTTCATGATCTGCCATGATCTTTCCTGGGAAAGCCACATTTCCAAGCTGGTCTCCAAAGTTAGTCGCCGACTGGGCATTCTTCATCGTGCGAAGTCCTTCCTTGGCACACCTGAGCTCCTGACCACATACAAAGCTTTCGTCCACAGCCTGATGGAGTCGTGCTCTCCCCTCTGGGCTGGTGCTCCTGCCTCTCACCTTTCTCGGCTGAAAGCTGTGGAAACCAAGGCATTTAGGATCATTGGTATCTCCCGTGATGAGGCTGAGTCTTTGGGTCTCTCACTCTCTCACCGCAGGCAGGCCGGTGGTCTTTCTGTCTTCTACAGTCTACTCTCCTTCCTCGCCCCCCCCCACTCCATCTGCAAGATGTCTGCCCCCCATATTTCCGCAGGGTGCTCAAGGTTCGCCAGCAACCCCCTTCTGGTAAAACTACCAAAATCGAGAATCACTGCTCACCTTCACTATTTCATTCTTTTTTTTCTCACCTCTGGAACAAACTCCCACACTCCCTTCAATCGCACTCTTCCCTCCAGGTCTTCAAAGCAACTGTTCACCACCATCTCTTATCTTCCCCCATTCAAAACCACGATCTTTTCTACCCCCATTAATCCACCCCAAACCCAGGTCCTTCAAATTCCCTGCTTTCCTTCCTGAAAATCCCTGTCGTGTAAGGACCTGCATGTCCCTGTGGTGTCCATCATGATTACCCCGTGACTAGCCACTCCATCCCTCTCCCTTCCACAGATCTAATGCCTCTGTTCCCTTTGTTTTGTGCTTCCCTCTCCCACCCTCGTCTCCTGCTCTCATACGAGCCTCGACATTGTATACAAAAAATAAAAATAAATAAACAGCCAAAGCAACACTGAAAGGCTTCAGAACAAGAACATGAAAGTCCTTGAGTGGCCCAGCCAAAGCCCAGACTTGAATCCCGTTGAGAATCTGGGGAAACACTTGAAGATTGCTGTTCACTGATGCTCCCAATCCAACTTGACAGAGCTTGAGCAAATCTGCAAGGAGGAATAGGAAAAAATCCACAAATCCAGATGTGTAAAGTTGATACAGACATCACAAGAAGGCTCGAAGCTGCAATTGCTTTTAAAGGCGCTTCCACAAAGTATTTACTCAGAGGGTTGAATACTTCCGTATATAAATTAGATATTTCTGTATGTCATTTTCAATAAATTTGTAAAACATTCGAAAAACATCTTTTTACTTTGTCATTGTGGGGTATTTTGTGTTGATCGGTGACAATTTTTTTTAATTTAATCCATTTTAAATTCAGGCTGTAACACAACAAAATGTGACAAAAGTCGAGGGGTGTGAATACTTTCTGAAGGTACTGTATGTAGACTTCATGTCTTCAGCATCAAAGATTTAAAGTTTATACAACTTGTCTGATCTATCTACATGTAGTACTCCCAAGAAGTTAAACATTACCGGGTGTTTTCTTTGGCTTTTAAAATTGAACTCTCCACTTTCCATCTAATATGGCTGAGCATGGATCTTCCTTACGCATGATCCTGTGTAAGTGAACTCGTCCTACAGATAAGTCTATACATTGTCATTTTAGTCAAACTGCTCCTGAAAAGATTGTAAAAAAGTTTATCTTTTCAAGAACATTCCTCAAGTATCAGGAACGGGCCTCAAGTTTCAGGAATGGGGCTAAAGTTTCAGAAATGCACTTCAAATTTCAGGAAAGGTTCTACTTCAGAAATGGAAAGGGACTGCAACTCGCTCTTTATTGGTCTCCCTGCCCCCAAATTCCTTCAAAAGCTGCAATATGTTCTGCACGGTTTTAACCAAAACAAGGAAAATAGAGCACATCATCACTCATGTGCTGGCTTCCTTGAACTGATTGCCAGTGAAATATCGAATCGAGTGTAAAATTTTACTTTTGGTTTTTAAGATCTCACATGGCACCAGCGACACACATTTGCAAAGTTTACTTTGTCATCACACGTCTACACGCACCCTTAGGTCGAGCACTGCCGGAATTCTATCTGTGCCCAGGACTCTGTTTCGCACCATGGGGGATCGGGCTTTTTGCTCGGTTGCACCACGCTTGTGGAATAAACTCCCAGATCACGTAAAGGCATCCGCTTCCACTGCAGTTTTTAAATCTTGGCTTAAATACACTTTTAAGTAATCTGCTTTGTAAAAAGGATAGGTCAAGGATGTAATAAATATATATATATATATGTATATATATGTATGTATATATATGTATATATATATATATATATATATATATATATATATATATATATATATATATATATATATATATATATATATATATATATATCGATCTCACTTGGACAGAAGGGACAATCAGCACTTTGACATTTCGTTGTATTTGAAAAGCGCTTTCTGAATAAAATGTATTATTATTATTATTAACTTTCAGGAACAACCCTCAAGTGGGTTCATGTAAAAATGTCCATTTCAGTGCCCCCTGTACTTTCTACACAAACTATTGCTTGCATTATGTACATTTTGCTCAACAATCATCAGTGAACAGCACTCCAGGAATTTTGAACAGGACATAACGGGTAGTTAGAAAACAATTCCTCCAAAAAGTATGTGTATGTTTTGAACATTATATTCCAAGAGAAATTTAAAATTAATCAGTCTTGACCCTGTTTGAGCTTCATGGCGTTTAATGATATTAAAGATGAAAAACTCGAGAGAGCTATTGACAGATTTTTGTTTTCCCATTTTGCAAGGATTTAATATGGACAGCTGCTTTCAACACAAAATTCAAAAACCACTTTTTCAACTTAAACTGATATTTGTGCTTATGCTGAAACTTCTTGTTGTTTTGTTGTTTTGTTGTTTATGCGAAGGTGATTGAAGAACCCTTCAAACAAAGCAGCTCAATCATTGATTCAGAAAAGGCTCATTGCATTGCCTCACTGCATTGGTGTGGGTTTGAATCTCATGGCAGCTCAGATAAGGTTGTTCCATCTGCCAGGATCAACCGATATAGACATTAAAGACCTGAAAAAAAAATTACAAATTCATGTATTTGGGGGAGAGGGGAAGCCATTACAAGAGACCACCAGCGTGCCTCAGTCATACAAATGCAACCAATGGGAAGGATTCATTGCTGAATTCCGATCAAGCAAGTGTTCGTTTGATGAGATTTGGGGGGTTCAGTGCTGCCTGTAATCAGATATAGATGCCAAAGATTATATGGTACTGTTCAAAGTGAGAGTCCCTTTTCCCACCCACCCCAGTCCCACCCCATGTTCCATTCCTCTCCTCTCCTCTCTCTCCACCACCACCCCATTCGTCCACCCAATCAATATCTGTCTGTCCTCGTGGCATTCTTATAATGATGGAGGTAGGATGGCAATACCGCAACTAACCAACCAGCCAACCATGAACCAACCAATCAACCAACAAACCCTCCAAATGGGAGGACCACCGATGCACGACATGAAGGGATTTGAAAAGACTCTGCAGTTCCAGCCATGTAGAACCACTCACTCTCTTTCTCACTATTATTTGACAAAAAAGGATTGCACAGTGTAGGGACTGGAGTGAGAATGGGAAGGGTTAGACAGGGATAAAAAAGAAGGGGATAGAAGAGGGGGATGTGGACATATGAGAAAGGTGAGAAAGGGGAGTGGAAGTTATATGGGGAAAAGGAAGTGTGAGAAAGGGGAGGTAGAGAAATAGGGTTAAGGGTAAAAGATTAATAAAAACTTTAAAAGAGCTTTTTACGAGATAAGTAAAAGCTTTCTACTACATTGGTGAAACCCTTACGCCTGGTGTTGGCTCAGCATCATAGGGTCCTGAGTTTGAGCCTCTGTCTGTCACTAAATTAACACCAGGTGGGCTGACAGCCTATCATCATCCCAAGGCCGGTGAAATGAGCACCAGTGTACTGGCAATAGGGGCATTGCATCAGCGGCACAGCCACTCCCTCAGCCAATGAGGCTACCCGCACGAGGAGGACGACGACGAAAAACCCTTCAATCAGATAAGTAAAAGTATTATTTGAGATAGGTGTAAGCTTTCTCTGTACTATGTATGTAAAAGCTTTCTACTTCAGAAACAATGTACATTTGTTGTTAATGAGATGTGTTAGCTTACTATGAGATAAGTAAAAGCTTCCTACAAGGTATAAAGTGTAATCTTTCAATGAGATAAATAAAAGCTTTCTGGAAGGTAAGTGTAAGCTTTTTTGAGAGAAATGAAAGCTTTCTCTGGGGTAAGTGTTAGCTTTCGATTCAGCAAATAAAAGCCTTGCAGTTGATAAGGAAAAGCTTTCTACTAAAGAAGTAGATAAGTATGCTGGATAAGTGAAAGATTTCACGAGATAGCAAAAAAAAAACTTTCCACTCAACAAGTAAAAGCTTCCTGTTCAACAAGTAAAATGTTTCATGAGATAAATAAAAGCTTTCCAGATATAAGTAAAAGCTTCCTTTGAGATAAGTAAAAGCTTTCTATGGGATAAGTAAAAGCTTTCTATGAAATAAATAAAAGCTTCCTTTGAGATAAGTAAAAGTTTCTGTGAGATAAGTATGTAAGATAAGTAAAAGCTTCTTATGAGATAAGTAAAACTATCCTTTGAGATCAGTAAATGCTTTTGAGGAGATAAGGAAAAGCTTTCTGTGTACAAGTATGCAAGATAAGCAAAAGCTTCTTACTAGATTAGTAAAGGCTTCCTACTAACTAAATGCTTTCTATTTTATTAGTAAAAGCTTACTACTAGATAAATAAAAGCTTTCCTCTTTTCAATAAAAGCTTTCTACTTGACAAATACAAGCTTTATCGATTATATAAGGCGAACCGTGGTCTGTCTGTGCATTCTTATGTAAGTCTGTCTCCCTTTTCCAGCGGCCGCTTCCCCACACTGTGTTTCAAAAGCTGTACACACAGGCAAAGCTCAACATTCAACCAGAATAAGAGCATGATACCAAATGAGATACATTTTAAACAAATAAATACATCATGGAATCGGTTTTTTAACAGTGTGTTAAGATACGATCTGAGGATTATTACAAAGATGAACAAACCATGTCAGCATTGCTAATAACAGTAGGCCATACTGAAAGTGAATGAGAAAAGGTTGCAGTGCAAGACAATCATTTAATTAGAGAAAAAACTCAATTTAGCATTCTCATAAAAACCTATTTCATACAAGATAAATAAAAGCTTCATACAAGATAAATAAAAGCTTTCTACTCGACAAGTAAAAGCTTTCCACTCCACAAGTGAAAGGTTTCTACTACATTCGTAAAAGCTTTCTACGAGATTAGTAAAAGGTTCTTAATGGAAAAAAAGCTTTTTCCCTGGCAAGTAAAAGCGCTTTCAACAAGATAAATAAAAGCTTTTTACTTGGTTAATAAAAGGTTCTTACGAGATAAATAAAAGTTTTCTACAAGACAAGTAAAAGCACTTTCTGGTAGATTAGTAAAAGCTTTCTATGAGATAAATAAAAGCTTTTCACTTTCAAGCAAAAGCTTTCTACTTGATAAATAAAAGCTTTCTCCTCGATCAGAAAAAGCTTCTTAGGAGATAAATAAAACCTTTTTACTCGACAAGTAAAAGCTTTCTACTAGATTAGGAAAAGCTCCGTATTAGATAAATAAAAGCTGTTTTCTCAACAAGTAAAAGCACTTTCTACTCAACAAATAAAAGCTTTCTGATTCACAAGTAAAAGCTTTGCAATGGACAAATAAAAGCTTTTTTACTCGACAAGTAAAATCTTTCTACGAGGTTAGTAAAAACTTTCTATGACATGAATAAAAACCTTTTCCTCGAAGAGTAAAAGCTTTCTACGAGGTTAGTAAAAGCTTTCTACGAGATAAATACAAGCTTTTTTACTCGAAGCTAAAAGTTTTCGACAACATAAATAAAAGTTTTTTTACTCGACAGGTAAAAGCTTTGTATTAGGTAAATGAAAACTGTTTTTACTCGAAAAGTAAAAGCTCCATACTAGATTAGTAAAAGCCTCTTATGAGATAAATAAAAGCTTTCTTACTCAACAAGTAAAAGCTTTCTAAGAGAAAAATAAAAGCTTTTTTACTCAACAAGTAAATGTTTTGTATTGGATAAAATAAAAGCTTTTTTACTCGACAAGTAAAGGCTTTGTATGAGATTAGTAAAAACATTCTCCAACATAAATAAAACCTTTTTTACTCAACAAGTAAAAGCTTTCTTCGAGATTTGTAAAAGCTTTCTACAAGATAAATAAAACCTTTTTTGCTCGACAAGTAAAAGCTTTCTACTACATTAGTAAAAGCTTTGTATTAGATAAATAAAAGCTTTTTTACTTGACAAGTAAAAGTGCTTTCTCTGAGATTAACAAAATCTTTCTACAAGATAAGTAAAGTTTTCTATGAGACAAAGAAAAGCTTTCTATTTGACAAGTAAAAGCTTTGCAATCGATAAGTAAAAGCTTTTTTACTCGATAAGTCAAAACTTTCCACGAGATTAATAAAAGCTATTTAATCGATAAATAAAAGCTTTCTTCTTGTCAAGTAAAAGCTTTGCACAGATAAATAAAAGCTTTTTTACTCGATAAGTAAAAGCTTTCTTCAAGATTAGTAAAAGCTTTCTCTGAGACATAAAAGTTTTCTCCCAGACAAGTAATAGCTTTTTAATCGAAAAATAAAAGCTTTCTACTGGATTAGTAAAAGGTTCTTAATGGAAAAATAAAGGCTTTTTCCATGGCAAGTAAAAGCGCTTTTTCCAAGAAAAGTAAAAGCTTTTTACAAGATTAGTAAAAGGTTCTTACGAGATAAATAAAAGCTTTTTCCCCCGACAATTAAAAGCACTTCCTAGTAGATTAGTAAAAGCTTTTTACGAGATAAATAAAAGCTTTTCACTCGACAAGTAAAAGCTTTCGAAAAGATTAGGAAAAGCTCCGTATCAGATAAATAAAAGCTTTTTTCTCAACAAGTAAAAGCACTTTCTACTCGACAAGTAAAAGCTTTCCAATGGATAGATAAAAGCTTTTTCCCTCGACAATTAAAAAATTTCAACGAGGTCAGTAAAAGCTTTCTACGAGATAAATAAAAGCCTTTTAATCGAAGAGTAAAAGCTTTCTACGAGATAAATAAAAGCTTTTTTACTCAAAGAATAAAAGTTTGACAACATACATAAAAGTTTTTTTACTCGATAGGTAAAAGCTTTGTATTAGATAAATAAAAACTTTTTTTACTCGATAAGTTAAAGCTCCGTACTAGATTAGTAAAAGCTTCTTATGAGATAAATAAAAGCTTTCTTACTCGACAAGTAAAAGCTTTCTATTAGAAAAATAAAACCTTTTTTACTCAACAAGTAAAAGCTTTATATTGGATAAAGTAAAAACTTTTTTACTTGACAAGTAAAAGCTTTGTATTTGATTAGTAAAAGCCTCTTTTGAGATAAATAAAAGCTTTCTTACTCGGCAAGTAAAAGCTTTCCACAATATTTGTCAAAGCTCTTTTTTACTCGACAAGTAAAAGCTTTCCACAATATTAGTAAAAGCTTTTTTTACTGGAGAAGTAAAAGCTTTCTATGAGATTAGTAAAAACTTTCTACAAGTTAAATAAAACCTTTTTTACTCAACAAGTAAAAGCTTTCTACGACATTAGTAAAAGCTTTGTATTAGATAAATAAAAGCATTTTTAACTTTAACAAGTAAAGGCTTTCGACCAGATTAGTAAAAGCTTCTTACTCGATAAATAAAAGCTTTTTTACTCGACAAGTAAAATCTTTCTACGAGATAAAGGAAAGCTTTTTTTACTCGACAAGTCAAAGCGCTTTCAATGAGATTAGCAAAAGCTTTCCACAAAATAAATAAAAGCACTTTATACTACATTAGTGAAGTTTTCTATGAGACAAATAAAAGTTTTCTACTTGACAAGTAAAAGCTTTCTACTCGACAAGTAAAAGCTTTATGCGAGATATATAATAGGTTTTTTACTCGACAAGTAAAAGCACTTTCTACAAGATTAATAAAAGCTATTCAATCGATAAATAAAAGCTCTCTTCTTGTCAAATAAAAGCCTTGCACAGATAAATAAAAGCTTTTTCACTCGACAAGTAAAAACTTTCTACTAGATTCGTAAAAGCTTTCTAAGAGATAAATAAAAGCTTTTTTATCTGGCAAGCAAAAACTTTCTACTACATTCGTAAAAGCTTTCTAAGAGATAAATAAAAGCTTTTTCCTTGATAAGTAAAAGCTTTCTACAAGATTCGTAAAAGCTTTCTACAAGATTAGTGAAAGCTTTCTATGAGGTTAGTAAAAGCTTTCTATGAGACATAAAAGTTTTCTACTGGACAAGTAAAAACTTTGCAATCGATAAATAAAAGCTTTTTCACTCGACAAGTAAAAGCTCTTTCTACTAGATTCGTAAAAGCTTTTTAATAGATTTTTAAAAATCTTTCCACTTGACAAGTAAAAGTTTTGCAATGGATAAATAAAAGCTTTATACTCAACAAGGAAAAGCTTTCTCCCAGATTAGTAAAAGCTTCTTACTCGATAAATGAAAGGTTTTTTTACTCGACAAGTAAAAAAGCTTTCTACGAGATAAGTAAAGGCTTTCTACTAGATGAATAAAAGCTTTTTACTTAAACGTAAAAGCTTTTTACTTATAAGTAAAAGCTTTCTCCAAGATTAGTAAAAACTTCTTACACAATAAATAAAAACTTTCTTACTCAACAAGTAAAATATTTCAATGAGAGAATTAAAAGCTTCTTGCGAGATAAATGAAAACTTTGTAATAGATAAATAAAAAAATTTTACTCACAAGTAAAAGCTTTTTTACTCGACAAGCAAAACCTTCTATGAGATAAATAAAAGCTTTTTTACTTGACAAGTAAAAGCTTTCCACAAGATTAGTAAAAGCTTTCTACAAGATAAATAAAAGCTTTCTAATAGACAAGCAAAAGCTTTCAACTAGACAAATAAAAGATTTCCCCTCAACAAGTAAAAGCTTTCTCCAGATTAGTAAAAGCTTTTTGACTTGGCAAGTGAAACCTTTCTACGAGATTAGTAAAAACTTTTTACTAGATAAATAAAAGTTTTTTTCACTCGACAAGTAAAAGCTTTCTTCGAAATAAAGAAAATATTTTTTACTTGACAACTAAAAACTTTCTCCGAGATAAAGAAAAGCTTTTTTACTCGACAAGTTAAACCTTCTATGAGATAAATAAAAGCTTTCAACGAGATAAATAAAAGCTTTCTAATAGACAAGCAAAAGCTTTCAACGAGACAAATAAAAGATTTCTCCTCAACAAGTAAAAGCTTTCTACAAGATTAGTAAAAGCTTTGTATTTGATAAATAAAAGCTGTTTTACTTGAGAGTGAAACCTTTCTACGAGATTAGTCAAAACTCATTACTAGATAAATAAAAGCTTTTCTACTCGACAAATAAAAGCTTTCTCTGAGAAAAAGAAAATATTTTTTACTCGACAAGTAAAAACTTTCTACGACATAAAGAAAAGTTTTTTTACTCGACAAGGAAAACTTTCTACGAGATAAATTTAAGATTTTTATTAACAAGTTAGGGTTAGGGTTTCGACTTTTCGACTAGATTAGTAAAAATTCTTACGAGATAAATAAAAACTTTTTTACTCAAGAAATAAAAGATTTCTACCAGATAAGTAAAATCTTCTTCCGAGATAAATGAAAGCTTTGTAATAGATAAATAAAATCTTCTTACTTACAAGTGAAAGCTTTTTCACTCGACAAGTAAAAGCTTCTATGAGATAATGAAATAAACAAGTCTGAAGACGACGATGGTTCACGAGCGGTATTTGACGATGTAGATTGTTTCAGAAGTCAAGGATGAGACAATGTGATAATGTTTGACCAAGTTATAAAAATGATCAACATGATGTGGTACGAGTGACAGGTTATGAGCTGCAAAATGTCGAAAACCTGGTTTCGTTCAACAACTTTCAAAATTTAACCTTTGCATAACCTTTAAAGGTCACAAAACAATGTTGTGGACATTAAAATAAGGAAACAGGATACGTGCTATAGCTTATTGGAGTTAGTTCGTCGAAGAAGGTTGAAAACCCAGTTCGATTCCCACAACTTTAAAAATTTGACCTTTGTGACCTTTAAAGGTCAAAGGTCAAGGATTATGATCTTTGGTGCAAAACTTCCTCTGGAACATTCCAGGAACAATATAACATCATATAGGCTATATGACATTTCACACTCCTCGGTTTATCCATACTTTGATGAAATCAGCGTAAAAACAAACTTGAAGGGGGCGCCACGGGCAAGGTGTTCGAGATAGAGGAAAATAGTTTGAAGACTTTAGGTGGGGAATGACCTCAAGATTATGCATAAAAAAATATTGTCATCCTAGCTCTCAAAATTTGGGCGGTCGACTGATTTTTATGTCAAAATTCGAAATTTTCTAAGTTCATGACCTTGTGACCTTGACCTTGGGACTAAAATGAAAAATCGAGCTCCGTGGAGCCATGCAGGTGCCATTGGGCTAACCAAATACTGAAAACCCCTGCCAGATTCGACAACCCCCTCAGAGAAGATGGATTTTTTATGTCAAAATTGCAATTTTCTAAGTTCGTGACCTTGACCTTGGGAGGAAAATGAAAAAAAAAAAAAATCGAGCTCCGTGGGGCTACGCAGGTGCCATTGGGCTAACCAAATACCGAAACCCCTGCCAGATTTGACAAACCCCCTTGGAGAAGATACAAATTGAAATTGGCTACCCCCTAAAAACACAATTCGCAATTCTCTGAGTTTGTGACCTTGTGGCCTTGACCTTGAGACGAAAATGAAAAATCGAGCTCTGTGGGACTATGCAGGTGCCATTGGGCTAACCAAATACCGAAACCCCTGCCAGATTCGACAAACCCCTCGGAGAAGAAATTTTTTATGTCAAAATCGCAATTTTCTAAGTTAGTGACCTTGTGGCCTTGACCTTGGGACGAAAATGAAAAATCGAGCTTGGTGAGGCTATGCAGGTGCCATTGGGCTAACCAAATACTGAAACCCCTGTCAGATTCGACAAAACCCCTAAGAGAAGATGCAAATTGAAATCGGCTACCCCCTAAAAACACATGTTATGGGCGGACCACGCCCATTTTCAGGAAAACACAACTAGATCATGATATAAACCTCCCACTAAAATTTCATCAGGATCGGGTCAAACCCCACTTAGTTATGCTCAGGACAGACAGACATACAGACGGACAGACATACAGGCAGACAGACATACAGACGGACAGATCTACAGACAGACAGACACACAACAATAACGAATATAGTGGTCACTTATATTTTTCTTGAAAATATTTTTTCGTGAACCAATATATTTTTCGTGAAAATATTTTTTCGTGAACCAATAATGACCGTTTTTACAGCCATTTTTCCCTGCTGTGCAGGGGTTGGCTTTTTCTTGAGGCAATGTTTTATGGCCGGATGCCCTTCCTGACGCCAACCCTGGTTGCCTCTTACGACACACAGGGATATGGTACACCTATTCTAACCGGGGCATACACCGAGACCAGTACAATGGTACTCATTTCGCCGACCTCGGAAGGATGATAGGCTGAGTCAACCCCCTGGTGTTAATTCAGCAGCCAACGGGGCTTGAACCCAGGACCCTAGGATCCCAAGCCACCACCCAAACCACTAAGCCAACACCAGGCTTCTTCTATGAGATAAATAAAAGCTTATTTACTCGACAAGTAAAAGCTTTCTACAAGATTAGTAAAAGCTTTCTACGAGACAAATAAAAGATTTCTAGTCAACAAGTAAAAGCTTTCTACAAGATAAGTAAATAAAAGGCTTTGTAATAGATAAATAAAAGATTTCTCCTCGACAAGTGAAAGCTTTCCACAAGATAAATAAAAGCTGTCTACTGAACAAGTAAAAGGTTTATACTAGACAAGTAAAAGCTCTTTACTCAACAAGAAAAAGCTTTCTACTAGATAAATAAAAGCTTTCTACATCACAAGTAAGTTTACTACTCCATAACTAAAAACTTTCTATGAGATAAATAATAGTTTATACTGAACGTCAATCCATAACATTTCTTGATTTTCCTGAACTCGATCCATGGTCTATCCTTGCATTAAAAAAGAAAAACATTTAACGTAGATGATTCTGTGCTTCCAACTTTATGGTGACAGTTTTGGTAAGGCCTTTTCCTGTTTCAGCATGACAATGCCCCCGTGCACAAAGCGAGTTGCATACAGAAATGGTTTGTCGAGATCGGTGTGGAAGAACTTGATTTGCCTGCACAGAGCCCTGACCTCAACCCCAAACACCTTTGGGATGAATTGGAATGCCGACTGCGAGCCAGACCTAATCACCCAACATCAGTACCCCACCTCACTAATGCTCTTGTGGCTGAATGGAAGCAAATCCCCACAGCAGTATTCCAACATCTCGTGGAAAACCTTCCCAGAAAAGTGGAGGCTGTTATAGCAGCAAAGGGGGGACCAACTCCATATTAATACCCATGATTTTGGAATGAGATGTTGGACGAGCAGTGGAGTGAGATGTTGGACGAGCAGGTGTCCACATACTTTTGGCCACGTCATGTATGTAGCCCACCCCCTGCATAGCAGGAGGTGGGGTTCTGCAATCGTATGTGTGTGTGTGTGTGTTTTATGTTTTTTACCATTTGAAACTTTGTCATCATATTTTAAACATTCCTTTATTATGAGAATATGGAGATACTAATAAATAAATTTTACATGTTTTTTTTCAGCTGTTGTTTTTGTCAAGTTTAGTTTGAGTACAAAGCAGATGCGGATAGGCTTTGCATTTTGGGATAACGTCGAGTTGTAATTGTACTGAACAATTTTTTTTAACCACCGAGACCAGGTCCATGAAAGTGAGGGATCTAGGGCAGAGTGATGGGTGAGGGCATGGGCATCGCTGGGTACTGACTTGTGGCTCGGTTTTTGCTGTGCCCCAAATATATATTTTTTGCTGTACCCTTTGTTACCCAACAGGCCACTTTATATCGACTAGCCTATTTGTGCCACTGTGCTAAATGTATTATTTGGAGTGGGAGTATCAAAAGTTTGAGAGGGCCTGGGCCCTGAATCTTTTTGGAAGCTAGCGACACCTCTAGGTGAGGGTTGGTGACCATGGATCTGCCATCTAACCGGCAAACAATGGTTAATCAGGTGTGACATTTAACTACTTTTAAATTGCATTTATTCACATTCCTCTAATTACACTTTTAACCTTTTATCCAAGTACTGGAAACCCTTTATATTAATCTTACTTCAGTGTGAGGCTGTGGACATACTGATCAACCCAATTTGCGATTTATTCCCTGGTGTTTCCACCAAACGTTCGATTCTTTCCTCGGAGACAGCTCCGCTTGAACATATCCACTCAGGCCTAAGTCACATTTGCTCTACGGCGAGGATACGGCGGCCGTACACCCTCTGAATTGACAGAAACGTGCGGCGGCCGCAGAGTTTCTAAGGTGGCCTCAGGGTGGCCCTACGCCGTATGGCTACATTTTACAGGTCGTAAGGTCGCCGTGGAATTATACCGCGGAGTTATAACTTTTTTCATTTCTATGTTCGCCGTAGCAATTCGACAAGCCGAAAAAAAAAAATCTGGTAAAAAATTTTAAAAAATTAACCCATTCGTTACCGTCCGTCTGGCCGAACGTTCGGCTTCGGGTCCCCCTGCGGTCGCCTTGCGGGCACCTTGCTGCCTCAGGATTCTATGGCTGCCTCAGGAACGCCCTAAGGTCACCGTGCGACATCAAATCAAAGACCGTACGGCACCCCCATGTTTTCGGTCTCCACAATTTATAAATACGCTGTGCGGTTCCCCGAAAAATAAAAACATATGTGACTGCTACATTGTGTGACCATGGAAATACTGTGGCCGCCGTATAATTGCTAGTGGCCGTAGATTTTGGAGACCCCACGGCCGCCGTGGCAAATGTGACCTAGGCCTCAGTGGCGATTAATGTATCATGTGTTGACAAAGTTATCATATATTACTCAGTACAATCCTACAGATGAGAAGGGACAATGACTTAAATTATCTTCCTTCTTTCCTTCCTTCCATACAAGTGCGGCTTCATAAGGATGAAGATTACAGCACTGCGGTTGTGCGTAGGTGTGGAACATCGCTGATACAACCAAATTGTGCAAATACTGTACATACATGTGTGAGTAGAAATAAAGGCAAGATGTAATATTATCTTGCTAGCCCCCACAATGCAGTTTTGAAGGCGTCGAGGGAGGATGAAGTGGCGGGGTTCTTTTCCAGGTGGTTCCAAACCCTGCAGGTGTGGGGGAAGAAGAATGAGACATATACCTGAGCACTGCAGCTCGGTATATGAAGCGGGATCCATGTCCTCTGGTACGTGATGATGCTTCAGTGAGGTATTGACTCCACCTGATGTCCACAGGTCGTGGTGAATGCGGCAAGTCATGGCTTTGGCTTTGGAGTCATCAAGGCAAGGTGGCTTTGGAGTCGTCTACTCTCCAAGGTGGGCCATTGTAGTTCTTCAAGCATAGCCGTGACACTGCTGGTTTGACCGTAGTTACCAGTGGTATAACGAGCATCTCGATGCTAGACCATCTCGAGCTTGTTGATGCTATGCCGAGTGTAAGGATCCCAGGCTGTTGCAGCATATTCCACGATTGGTCGGACGTAGAATAAGTTGTGAATGTGGTCTTCTTAATTCTAATGTGAATGTGGTCTTCTTAACATTGCTTTTTTGACAGTTGCATCCATCCAAGTGGTTGTTGAAATTCGGCTTTGAATCGATTGATGTGAACACCAAGGTATTTGGCTGAGTTAACCTTTTCAAGGGTGTGGTCATGAATGTTATAAGAACAGAGGATGTTATCAGATTTCTCAAAGATTATACAGTACAATCATACATATTACAAAGTATAATTATATATTATCAGATATAATCATGTTGATTCTAAGGTACAGGGTGTCCCAAAAGTCATCTCAGGATTTAGAAATTAAATAACATTTCTGTTTTTTTTTATAATTTGTTTCTCTTTTCTTTTCAGAATTTAGATTAACATTTGGAAATTACCCATGGGAAAAAAAAATTAACAACTGAACAAAGAACCAAAATCGTGGTATTTTATTTTAAATTTCATTGATCAATTATTCTCGCCCAAAGAGCATGGACACAGAATAATTTCGAGAAATTCAGAAATTTCTTGGCCATCAAGTTCTACTGATTTGACATCTCCTGATTATTTTCCTTGGGGTCATGCAAAGGAGCGTGTATACATCAATAAGCCCCATACAATTCAGCAGCTCAAGGACAACATCTGTGCAGAAATTCGAGGGCTGCAGCCAAAGTTATTGTCCGCTGTTATGGGAAATTCTGTCGAAAGAGCCTGTCTCTGCGAAACCGAAAATGGAGGACATCTACGCTGCATCATTTTTCATAAATAAAGCAAATTTATGTCCATTTTGTAAATTTTCTTTTGGTATAAAAATAATCAAATTATTTTAAAAACCGAAATGTTATTTAATTTCTAGATCCCGAGGTGACGATTGGGACACCCTGTATTATACAGCACATTATCTAGATCAGTGATTCTCAATCCTTCCTCTGTCATTTACCCCCTTGGCTTGATGTATTTCACCATTTACTCCCATGCAAAAAAACATGCATAGCCGGCACAGAGGCGCAGAAAAAAAAGAAGATAGAACAACTTTATTATTAAAGTTTTGCACAAAATAAACTTTTATAAATGGAAAAAAAAAAAAACATACAGTCCACTTATATAATACAAGATCAAACAAAAATACCAGAAGCATTTTCAGTGGGAACTCTGCTGATTCATTGAGTCAACCAGCATATTTATTGGAGGAGTCAATATTTAAAAAAAAAATTTCATAAGAAAAAAAACAAAAAAAAAATTAGAAAATTGCGGATGGGGGGGGGATTGATTGTCATTAGCTAAGAGTAGTCGAGTTATCACCGGCACCCTGAACAAACAACAAATATAGTCCTGCCTACCGTTGGAAGATAATGGTAAATCATCTGATGAATCGTTGCCATGGAGACAACTTTGGCAGCAGCGTACACAAAAAGAGAACAGAACAGAGAACATATTATTTCGAAATAAAGTCGTTCAACTGATGATGTCAATTAAAGACCATTATGTACGTAACTACAAAAGCAAATGACAATACATCGCATCTCAGCGATTATATCGGAGATTATTGCGATCTGGATCAAAACATTTGAGACTTTAAATTGAATTAAATCACTTTCTTCTTCTGATCATAATTTGGTTCCACACTGGATGATTAAAAATAAACGTCCTATCACACTTAACCGTATATGACGTCATAGTTGACCTCATTGTTCACGAAATTGCGAAACACGAAAGTGAATTTCTATCTCAGAACGTATTAGATTCCCAATGGTTTGTTGTACAAGTTTCATTCAAACAAACGAGTCGCTTTGATTGTCCCGCACTACTTGCCAGACAAGGGTATAATTCACATAATTAATCACAAAGACACGAGGACAATGAGCGCAGTCTACAAGGTCATTACGTGGACACCCAGCATTGTGAGGGTGCTCAGGTGGGAGTGCTGAACAAATACATTTTGGGTTTGTACACAGATGACGTCATCACCATCAATACAGACGTTTCTCATACACAGGTGGACAAATTTACCTTGAATGACTTTTTAACCATTTTACACACCTGCAGGTGCACCTGCTTTTTTTTTTTTTACCCAACCATTATATTTATTTAGAGAGGAAGTAGAAATTAACAGTTGAGAAATTTGATCACTTTGTTTACCTACAACTGTCACAAAGGTATATATGTATGCTCTCCTGGGTTGTTAACTGTTAATCAGGTTCTCCTTACAAACCCAGTACCAGCTGGGCATCGGTTAAATGAGAATTGCAATCTCACCCGAGACGTCTTGTGCGTGCACATACTGTATATACCATCAAAGTCAACAGGTAAGATTACGTGATCGTGGGTCAGCTGACCCTGCCTGAAGTGACGCATCTATACACTTAGAGGAGGTCGGGGGAAGGAATGGCACGAGGGTAGGTCAAACGATTGAAATGGTTTTTTTGTACACATAGTCGTAGTCGAGGCTCGTGGAAGAG
>NC_140967.1:105504138-105621638 GCF_056783735.1 Eptatretus burgeri | reverse complement strand
TAATTGCCAATTATTCAATTAGCACCAACGTATTTTGCCTTTTCGCAAGGAAAAACACAAAGAGAAGAGAAGAGAAAAAACCCGTAATGGCGAACGCGGCTGAGTTTCTCTTCTCCATCGACCACAGCGACGCAGAAACGCTTCCTGTCATTGGCTGATAAAAAATGGCCGCAGTAACGGTTCCTGTCATTGGTTGGTAAATAAATGGCCATAACTTGGGAAGCACTCGTCCGATTAATATCAAACCTTGAAAAGGCAGCAGCAATCCTCAGGTCATCCTCAGGTCCCCAGCAATATACCTGGCAAGTTTCAATTAGATCGGACCAGTGGTTGTTGAGAAACAGCGGTCACACACACACACACACACACACACACACAGATTGCTGGAATTATAGATAGATGTGTACAATCGTGTTTATTTTTTGGTGAAAAAATTTTTTGCCAAATATGTTGGTCTGTAGTATTTGCCTGTCTGTCACACGATTTTTGGCCACAGTTTTCAAGCAATCATTCTGATTTTTTTGGTGTATGTAGGTGACTGGTCAAGGACCTCAATTTTGGTGAAGATCGGAATCGGGATCCGGATCTGAGAATTTTGTTCGTGATTCTTCACCATTGAGAGATAGGGCCAAAAACAATACACTGTATAGCACAATATCTCAAAAGGTTATGGATAGAATCAGACGAAACTTGGTGGACAGGTTGGGTGTGTGACAGGGACAAATCAATTCAATTTTGGTGATCCAAATCTAGATCCAGATACGATAATTATTTAATTCTAAAGAAATTCTTCACCATTGAGAGATTGGGCCAAAAACGACATTGCATGATATCTCAAAAAGTTGTGCACGGATTTGGATTAAACTTGGTGGGCATGTTTGGTGAGTGACACCGACGAATTGGTTTGATTTTTGTGAAGATCCGGATCCAAAAAATTTTCAAGTGATTCTTCACCACTGAGAGATGGCACCAAAAACTATGTATTGCATGAGATCTCAAAAAGTTGTGGACAAGTTATGACAAAACTAGGTGGATATGTTTGTGATGTGACAAGAACAAGCCGATTCGATTTTGGTTAAGGTCCGAATTCAGATCCGACCCATCAGTGGCACACAAAATGTAAACTGTTCAACCTTGCGGAGGTATGTGCTCTACGAGTGCCATTCCATTTCGCCAAGTGTCACTCTTCGAGTGATTTTTCATTTGCATTTTCTCCTTGAAGGCCATATTAAAAAATATATCAGTTGATCGTCCAGGTTTTTTTTTTTAAAAGGAAGGAGGAGACCCTTTTATTATTTTTATTTTTTTCAAAATTGCCACCGGCTTTTCGATTCAAAATGGCCGCCATATTTTTGGTTCAAAATGGCCACTGACATTTTCATTCAAGGACCCTTCATGTTTCATGCACCGAAACACTTAAAAATAAATAAATTTAAAATAATCACATATCATACACATATCTGCATGTACTTGTCATGTCAGGTCAGGCCAGATTAGATCTGTGACTTGCTACAGGTATCATGTAAACCTGTACTAACCTGTTCCATGGTCGGGTTGTCAGCAGCTAAACTGTCTCCCCCACCAGGTTCTTTTGGAGAGGAGGGTGTTTGGATATGGACACCCAGCAGGATTAAAAACAAAACCTGCTGAAGGGTGGAGGAGCTCCTTGTGAGCCAATGGCCATCCATATCTAGTGCCCAACTGTGTCTGCAGACATCCTCCTGCAGTTGGGTTACTTCTTATTAGGAGGTTGGTGGCAGGATTTGCACTCCGGCCACCGTAAAACCCTTCATTCTGCAAAACACAAAAACACGAAGAAATCTGAAAACCCACTCCGTGGGAGTACCTCCTCTGCAGCTTCCCTTCGCAGGGCAGCTCAGCGGATGATGGGATTGGGGCAAAGCCTTCGGGACCCTCAATCTTTGATAGGAGGGAAACCACAGGGTAACATTCCCGGGTCAGATTGCGGGAGAGTGTGTCGGAGTGGTGCTGAGGTGTCGTCCACCAGACGGCAGTCTCCTTGGGTTAACCTGAGGCGGTCCCTTCGGGTGGGTGCCTGGAATGTCCTATCCCGAAGAGAGGATGATCACCTGTCTCTGTTATCATCTGAGCTCAAGCGTTTCGACATCGGTATTGCAGCACTCTCTGAGGTTCGGAGACCGGATTGCGGTGAGATCATGGCGGTGGTTACACCTACTATTGGTCTGGTCGCTCTGATGGTTACCATACTCAAGGAGTTGCTGTAGCTGTGTCCAATAAGCTGACTCCAATGTAATTGAGGTAACACCGGTCAACGAGCGTATTATGAGACTAAGGATTTGTCACTCCTTGGGTGTCGTTTCCCTGTTCTCCGTTTATGCTCCGACTGAGGCGAGTGATCTCACTGTGAAGGACGCATTCTATGCCATGCTCGAGTCTGTAGTTGATCAGTACCCCAGACGAGATACACTTCTCGTCTTGCGGGATTTCAATGCATTGAATGGAACTGATAGGGATGGTTATGAGACATGTGTTGATCCCCATGGGTCTGGAACTGAGAACCTGAATAGCATTAAGTTCCTTGACTTTGCAAGAGGTCATGGACTTAGGGTGGCCGGTTCATGGTTTCAGCGCCCACAAGCTCATCTCTGGACTTGGTATTCCAACACTGGCGGTGTGGCAAAGGAGATTGACCATGTCCTCATTGATGGTCGCTGGAAGATGATCCAGAACTTCAGGGTCTACCGGGATGCTCAGTTCCTCAATAATGACCACCGGATTGTTGTTGCAACTCTTAAGTTGCACCTTAAATCCAGGAGAATGGTACCATCCCAGCCGAGGTTAGATGTTGGCAAGGATGAGAGGGTCGCTGAGGAGTTTGCGGACAAGCTGAGTGGAGATTTAGGGGGTCTGAGTGCTTTGGGAGGTCCTTGTGGAGTGCCTTCAAGACCACCGTCCTTGATGTTGCCGGTGGATGTCTTGGAACTCACCGTAGGCCAAAGAAGAATTTTGTCTCTCAAGGGAAAATGGGTACCATTGACCAGAGTCGCAGGGCCAGGCTGAATGGCAGAGCTGAGGTGTTTATGGAGCTGAGGCATAAAACTGTACATGCTCTAAGGGTGGATAAGGAGGCCTACGTATGAGGAATCTGTGAGGGGGTAGACTGGTAGAGCATCACATGTGGTCAAGTGATTCTCGTCCTGGTTTCAGGGGAATTCGCGCATTGCGTTCATCCAAGCCCATCCCTCGGTGAACTGCAGTTAGAGCAGAGGGTGGTAGGCTCTTGACAGAGGAGTCCGAAGTGAAGGCCCGCTGGGCCGGTTACTTTGAGCGGTTTACCAGGCTGATCCACCAGTTGTCGAGTTGGACGTCAGGACTGTTGCTGACCCTCAAATCAACTGTGGTCCACCTTCACTTGTGGAAACACAGGCTGCGGTGAACCGGTTGAAATGGGGTAAAGCTCCAGGGATCTGTGGCATTTGTGCTGAACTTGTCAAGGCTGGTGGAAATGCTGCACTCGTGTCATTGCATACAGTTCTGTGCTCTGCCTGAAACACAGGCATCATCCCAACTGACTGGAAGAGGGGCCTTGTTGTCCCTCTCTGGAAAGGGAAGGGTGATCGCCAAGACTGCAACAACAACCGAGGGGTGACGCTGCTCTCAGTGCCGTCAAAGTCTTTGCTCGGATAATTCTTGATAGGGTTCGCCACCATCTGCTTGAGCACCAGCGTCCAGAGCAGTTAGGCTTTGCACCAAAGACGTCAACGATTGACCGTATCCTTGCTCTTCGTGTCCTCACCAAACGCAGACGAGAGTTTCGGCAGGGGCTGCTTGCAGCCTATGTTGATCTCTGTAAAGCGTTCGATTCAGTGAATCGGGATGCCCTCTGGAGGATTTTTGGTCTTCGTGGGGTGCCACCAAAACTGATCGATGTGATGTCTGAACTCTACTCTGGTACTGAGAGTGCTGTGAGATGTGGTGGTACCATCTCTGACTTATTTTCAGTTGATACTGGAGTTTGTTGGAGGTGTGTACTGGCCCCCACACTTTTCAGCACTTGTATGGACTGGATTCTAGAGAGGATGTCAGAGAAATCAAGCTGCCGTGCATCGTTTGGCAATGTCAAGATCTCTGACCTTGATTCCGCAGATGATGCAGTCATCTTTGTGGAGACTTTAGATATCCTTTTGGGGGCCCTCGAGGTGCTGAATGAGGAGTCGGAGCCGCTGGGATTACGGGTTTCCTGGATCAAAACTAAGATCCAGGCTTTCAATGACATCTTGGATGCTGCTGTCCTGTCTGTGCCTGTTTGTGGTGAGGATGTTGAGGTCGTGGAGAGATTCACTTACCTTGGCAGTGATATTCATGTCTCTGCTGGCTGTGAGTCAGAGGTCAATAGACGTCTGTGTCGGGCCTGGGGAGTCATGGATTCACTGGATCATGGGGTGTGGCGCTGCCGGTACCTGTGCGGGAGGACGAAAGTCCGAGTCTTCAGGTCCTTGGTGTTTCCAGTCTTGCTCTATGGATGCGAGACTTGGACTCTGACCAAGGATCTGAGAGGGAGACTTAATTCCTTTGGTACCAGGTCTCTTCGGAGAATCCTTGGCTATCGCTGGTCGGATTTTGTGTCCAACAAGCGGTTGCTGAGAGAGACTCGGATGAGATTTGTTACCTGCATAGTCCGTGAGCGTCAGTTGCGGCTGTATGGACATGTGGTTCGTTTTCCTGATGCTGATCCTGCTCACCAGATTCTCTCAGCGAGGGAGTCTCATGAGTGGAGGAGGCCAATGGGCCGACCACGTGCTTCGTGGTTGCAGCAGGTTGATCGGCATCTCAAGGAGATGGGGATGGGCCAGGCATCTGCCTGGGGGATGGACAGAGGGAGGCCTCTGGAGTACCGGCGGAAAGTGGACGCAGCGACGCGCTGCTCTGGCGCATGCTCCCACACCTCACCTGACTATGTCATGGTTTTATATTTGTCTGGTGTGTAGATAATTTAATTCACTAAAAATACATATTCCGATTTTTTTAATTGTTCTAACCAGCAAAACTATATCATCGTTACAGAGTGTGTCGTAAGAAAAAAAGATTCAGGCCCAATGTGATATACATACTTGCAGGTTTTTCTTCCTGCACAGATACTCTTTAGAAATGAAATACACTGTTCATGTGCTCCAGAGTAGGAATGGAAGACTACTGGGTCTCAAAAGTTCGATTGATCATCTTTTTTGCAATTTTCCCTTTATCCTGCAATTACTATACCCCTCCCCTCGCCCCACCCCCAAAGAAATATCATGATGTGGGTCACATACCCGACATGTCACCAACACACTCACGAGGCCAATTAAAAATACAATCCATAGTTCAAAACAAATATATTTAAATGTATGGCAACATTAGAAAAAAAACTACACACTTCGTGCATATTCAAATTATTCACTCTGCCATCTTTCTATATTGAGCTACAGGAAATATTTATTTAAATAGACAGATTTACACATGTGGGACGTGGACTCACCAGCGCTGTTTGGTCTTGCTTCTGTATGGTGTCTCCCTGGTCCAACTCCCCGCAAGCAAAATTGGAGAAAACATCACACATTGAGCGTCGCCCATCAACAATAATTATTCGAGCATACCATGGCATCCTTCAGGCTTCTGGGTCTCACTATCTGCCATGATCTTTCCTGGGAAAGCCACATTTCCAAGCTGGCCTCCAAAGCTAGTCGCCGACTGAGCATCCTCTGTCGTGGAAAGTCCTTCATTGGCACACCTGAGCTCCTGACCAGATACAAAGCTTTCATCCACAGTCTGATGGAGTACTGCTTTCCCCTCTGGGCTGGTGCTCCCGCCCTTCACCTTTCTCAGCTTCACGCTGTAGAAACCAAGGCATTTAGGATCATTGGTATCTCCCGCAATGAGGCTCAGTCTTTGGGTCGCTCACTCTCTCACCGCAGGCAGGTCGGTAGTCTTTCTGTCTTCCACCGCCTTTTCTCCGACCTCACCCCCGCTGCTCTGACTGTGATCTGGCTCCCCATATTTCGACAGGGCGCTCAAGGTTCGCCAGAAACCTCCTTCTGGTAAAACTACCAAAATCAAGAATCACTGCTCACTTTCATTCCTCTTGTTTCCCCACCTTTGGAACAAACTCCCACACTCTCTTCAATCCTACTCTTCCCTCCAGATCTTCAAAACAGCTGTTCACCACCACCTCTTATCTTCCTCCATCCAAAACCATGATCTTTTCTTCCCCCGTTAATCCACCCAAATCCCACCTCCTTCAAATTCCCTGCTTTCCTTCCTGTAAGTCCCTGCAGTGTCCATCTTGTTTACCCCGTATACCCCACCCCATCCCTCTCCCTTCCGTAGATCTCCTCATGTCTCTGTTCCCCACTGTTTTGTGCTTCCCTGTCCCACCCCTCTTGTCTCCTGCTCCCCTTGTTCTGTGTGTTAGCTCTTATATGAGCCTTGACATTGGACATAAAGTGTGACTACTGACTACAGTACATACTGTATACTACCCAAAAACGTTGAGTATCCAAGCTGGCCTTCAACAACTCTTGTTTTGAGGAAATTTCAATAAATAAATTTTAAAAACAAAGTTGCATTGTCGACATTTCAAGGAGATGCACAGAAACATTATTCTTTATAAACAGCTGCCAATCGTCATGTGATGGGTGGAAAAAAATTTGGCTCTGTAATTTAGAAAACACTTCATATGTTGAACACCTCGGAAATTGGTTGTTATTTAATGTATTTTACTTTGAAACTCATAAACACAAGCCATTTAACCTTTGTAAAGCACACCCTGTTCACATAACATAACCAATTGCTTTAGAAAGCCACGTGGACAAAGAAAAACATGACTGCTCGTATGCTGCTGAGGTTAAAAGTTAAAACCTCCACCACCCATCATGATCATAAGATACGGGATGAAACTTTGCCACCACGGCCCCCGTAACCAAGCATGCAGGAATGCACACACACACACACCTGCGGAGAGTCTCTTTACAGATCCAAATCTATCCATATGTACCTCTACCTTGTAGCAACTGCCGACTGTACATCCAGATTGGGACACGAACTGCACCGCTATTGACTGTAGTCGTGTGGGGTGCTCGGCAAGTGGCTTAAAACTCAAGCAAGCATTCCAATGAAATGGTTGATAAGGAACGGCTGATTTGGCAAGTGATAGCAAGCTGATTGGTAATGGCACAAAATGGAACCCTAAAAAAACTAAACATCACTGATTTATTAACTTTTTCATTTTTTTTTTTTTTTTTTTTTTTTTTTTTTTTTTGTATACCTTGGTCGAGGCTCGTATGAGAGCTAACACACAACTCACAGCAAGGAGGCATGAGACAAGAGGGGCGGGAGTGGAAGGGACAAAACATTGGGGAACAGACACAGGTGAACTGTGGAAGGGAGAGGGATGGGGATGGGACGGGGAACATGGCGAGGGGAAGATGGACATTAAAGGGACTTTCAGGAAGGAAAGCAGGAGAATTGAAGGAAGTGGGCTTGGGTGGATTATCGGGGGTAGAAAAGATCGAGGATTTGGATGGGGGAAGATAAGAGGTGGTGGTGAACAGCTGTTTTGAAAGCCTGAAGGGAAGAATGGGAAAGAATAGAGTGAGGAAGGTTATTGCAAGGGCGGGAAAAAGAGGAATGAAAGAGTGAAGATGAGCAGTGATTCGTGATTTTGGTAGTTTTACCAGAAGGGGGTTGTTGGCGGACCTTGAGCGCCCTGTGGAAATGTGGTTGGGACAAATCGCAGAGAGAGCAGGGGGGGGCAAGGCTGGAGAGGAGTCGGTAGAAGACAGAAAGACCACCGACCAACCTGCGGTGATTGAGTGAGAGGCCCAAAGACTCAGCTTCATTGCGGGAGATGCCAATGATCTTAAAGCCCTGGTTTCGACAGCGTGAAATCGAGAAATGTGCGAGGCAGGAGCACCAGCCCAGAGGGGAGAGCAGTACTCCATCAGGCTACGGACAAAAGCTTTGTAAGTGGTCAGGAGCTCAAGAGGGCCGAGGAAGGACTTTGCACGACGGAGGATTCCCAGTCGGCGACTGGCTTTTGAGGCAAGGTTGGAAATGTGACTTTCCCAGGAAAGGTCATGGCAGATAGTGAGACCCAGAAGCTTGAAAGAAAAGACTTCTTCCAGAGGATTGTTGAGAAAGTGGATGGGGGTTTTGTAAACGGTCCTTTCGAAGAGACATAGTGAGAGTGTGAGATTTGTCTGGATTGAAAGACATGTTCCCCACGTGTTGGACCAGTTTGTGATTTTATCCAGATCTGCAGTGAGCGAAGAAGCTGCTGCTTGCCGGGCTGAGGGATGACAGATGGTACGGCAGAGGGTTGAGTCATCGGCAAAGAGAAATAGAGGATTTTCCAGAGAGTCCGAGAGATCATTGATGAAAACCAGAAAAAGAACAGGGCCCAGAACGCTACCTTGAGGAACTCCAGCCTGCACAGGAAGAGGGGATGAAAGAACTCCATTTAGGGCCACACGTTGACTGCGACAGGAGAGGAAGTCTGCGAGCCATGAGTGGAGATGGCCTTGAATACCATGGGCAGAGAGTTTGGTGAGTAGGGCAGGGTGCCAGACTGTGTCAAAAGCACGTGATATGTCCAGGGATACGGCTCTGATTTCCTGTCTGGCATTGAGGACCTCCATCCATTGATGGGAGAGCAGTAGCAGCATATCTAGGGTAGAGTGACCTGGTCTGAAACCAAATTGATGATTGGAAATCAAGCCATTGGAGAAGAGGAAGGATTTCATGTCTGAAGCGATGATGGATTCCATAACCTTGCTGATGATTGGGAGAAGGCTGATTGGTCTGTAGTTACAGGGATCTGTTTTTGCACCTTTTTATGCAGGGCAGTGATGTTAGCAGATTTCCAAGCAGATGGCAGATGACCTTGGGAAAATGAGAGGGTGAATAGAACAGAGAGAGGGTGAGCAAGAGCAGAAGAGCAGGCTTTGAGGACACGTGGGCTGATGCCGTCTGGACCGGTTGCAGAATCTGACCCGAGGTTTGAAAGCAAGCTCTCCACCTTGTCAGGAGAAAAGGATACAGAGTCCAGGGACAGTTGGGTGCCACTGGGTAAAGTGGGTAGAGATAGTGATGGGTTTGGGACACAAGATTTAGCTGCAAACACCGAGTTTAGACATTCAGCTTTATCACGTGTGGAATCAGCAGTGCGGCCATTTGAGGTAAGGGAGGGGATGGAGGGGGAACATACACCAGAAACAGATTTGATTAAACGCCACCAGGATTTTGAGGAGGGAGAGAGGTTTGAGAGTTCAGACTTGAGATGAGAAAGATGTTGTTTTCTGGCTCTCCTGAGGGTAGCTACACACTTGTTCCGAGCTTTGTGGAAAGAACTGAGATTGCCCTCAGTTGGGTTTGCTTTCCATGAGGCAAAGGCAAGTTGTTTCAGGACAACTGCCTCGCCACAAGCTTCAGTAAACCAAGGGCGGGAGGAAGGGTAAGACAACTGAACACGAGAGGGGATAAATCTGTGCATGAGGGAGAGCAAGTTTCTTTGAAAGAATTCCCAGGATGAGTTGATGTTTGAGAAAGTAGTGATAGGAGACCAGTCTGTAAGTTTGATGGCTTGACCCTGCCAGTCGGCTTGAGTGAAATGCCAGACTCGACGGCGGTGAGGTGGTTCTCTGATAACAGCCAGAGAGATGTCCACTTTAATAAGGACGTGGTCAGAAGAACCAATTGGAGCGAAGGAAGAGCAGCAGATATTGTCAGGGAAATTTGTCAAAATCAGATCCAGAAGAGATGGAGTACCATTGGTTGAGATCCGGGTCGGGAAGTTGACCGATTGAGTCAGTCCCAATGAGTCACAGAAAGCTTTTGCTGATGTCCCATGGCAGGTGAGAGGTACCCACACCTAGCCAACTGGCGTGATGACAATTGAAGTCGCCACATAAGAGGAAGAGAGAGTTTGGATGAGAAGATAGAAGATGGTCCATGTTTTCGGAGAGTGAGGTGTAGATGGAGTCATCACTGTTCGGTGGACGGTACAGTACACATATAAACATGAGGTGGGAGTGGAGGGGGAAGCCGAAGCCAGAGGTATTCCTGGGGGTGTGGGGGAGTGAGAGCAGTGCAGGGAGAGTGAGGAATAGAGTCTTTGATGAAGAGAGCAACACCTCCACCAGGACGAGGCTCAGGTCTGTCATACCGTAAGAGGGAGTAACCAGGGAGAGATACTTGGGAGTCAGACACGTCTTGGGAGAGGAAAGTTTCTGTTAGGCAGATAATGTCTGGTTTGTCAGTGGCAACCTGCATGGAAAGATCTGAAAGGTTTGAGCGAAGGCCCCGGATATTTGAGGTCCACACTTTTAATGAAGAGGTAGGGGAGGAGGCTTTTGGTGCAGGAGGTGGAGGGGGCGGGGGAGGGTCGGACGAGGGACGAGGGGGGGAGGTAAGGAGGGTTGCTGAAGGAGTGTGGGGTATTGCAGAATAGATTTCGATTTTATACTTCAATCAGTCTGTGAGAGTACATCGTGGAAAACTGAATCATATAATGCATGAAATTGCTCCAAGCTCCTAATTTGAAAACTATAGCACTTACAAAAGCGATGGAAACAGTAATTTGTAGTTATGTAGATCAGGCATTCAATGATATCACTGAGGAAAGTGAAAAAATATATATTTTGAGTGCTTTATCGTGAAGAAACTGTTGCGGCCTATTCCAACTCAAGGCATTGTTGAGCAGGCCGAACAAAATGGCGAATTAAGACCCCGGCGAGGGAGAGCGAGATGACCGAGGATGAGAGCGAGGTATCCGCCCGGACACGAGACACATATGACGTCCGGACACATATAGAGAAAAACATGGATAGGTCTGGAGACAAACACTGCCTGGACACGTCCGGAGGCACACACACACACGCATGCACACGCATTTATTCGTATAGATTTGCATTTCGAAACAGCGTTCTCCCTGTGATGTCATAAAATTATGAACGTTGTAGATTTTGGTTTAATGAATGTCTGTCTGTAGGGTGTGTTCCATTAGCAAGCAGTTTGCTATCACTTGCCAAGCCACCTGTTCTTCATCAAGCCTTTTGCAAGCCGCTCAGCAAGTAGCGCAAACGATTAAGAGAGCTGCTTCATGACTTCAGCATAAATGGCCGCCGCAGTCAGATTCAAAACGACACTCCAACCAATGGAATGATCAGAGGAGAGAGGCATACCCTTGTTATGTTTACTCATAATATTAATCCATAAAAAATCCATTCATACCTGTGTATCCGTCTATCCGGAAAAAGTTACACTTCACACTTAAGTATTTTTATTACGTACCGTTTTAACATCAGTTGCACCGTTTGAACGTAATTATATTGTCGCAGAGGTGGCCGGCCGAGGTTTCAAGGATACTTGTACTTATCTTGGCCCAGAGCTGGTCCCTATGGAACTTGGAATCAAGGCGTTTCCACCAGCACGTGCATATGCGCGCTAAAATGGTGCTTCTCTCGTAGCAGGACAAACGTACACCAGGAAATCCGTGAGCAGCACTCAACACTAAGGCTCAGAGCCCCAGTGCAGCTGCTTATGGCATACACGAGGCTTTGGGTCCGTTTCTCATGACTCAACCAAGAGCCAAAAAGCCAGTGTCTTGCTTCGTGTTTGCACTCACCCTGAACTCTCCTCCTCCTCCTCTTACTCTCTCGTGCACTCTCTCCCCCTCGCCTCTCAAAATGCACCAGCCTACTGAGTCCGATGCCTCTCAAAATGTGCCAGCCTTGAACTCCCACCTCTGATTCTCTTCCTCGTGCGTTCCTCACACTGACCTCGTGTGTGCGCTCTGCCGATCTCCCGTCCTATACTGGAGGAAGCCTCTCACAATGTGCAACCCAACCTTCCTCTCGATCATGCCTATATCCTCTGCCTCTGGGGCGTAGCCTGCTCGCACGAAACCCAGGAAGGCGGAGCTTCTGCCCGCTCGGCTAGCCTGCTTGTTCCTCCTCATGGTTTTGGTTACAAAGACATAGGGAAAAGTCAAAGAGGGGCGATTACCTCTCCAGGAAGCTTATTCTTAAACCCTAGCTAATTAACACAACACCACCCCCACGTGTGGTGACACGTAACACTTAAGCTCACAGGTTCCCTACTTAATCACATCGAGATGCCTTCTACACGTCCACGGACCAAGCAACTCGATACAATGCTATATTCCCTATTAAATTCTTCCATCTACCCCCACAACTATAACAATGTATGTGTACATATATATATATATATATATATATATATATATATATATATATATATATATATATTGTTGCGGTATTCGCGCCCGCCGGCGTGCTGACGGCCACGTAACTCGAATCGCGGCACGTCGCCCACCGGACGGACAATCCAGTCGTGACCCTCTCGGACTAACGCCGGGAACCAGTCACGGGTGGACCTTTCGGTCTCACCGCGATCGAGCCAATCAGCCCCCGCGTGGGATAGGGTTGCTCGCCAAATTCGACCTACCTAAGTACCCACGCGGAGGGTAGACCGGGCGATCGCACCTCGCCGCAGGTCGACTTCGGACACGGGCCACTTAAGCGACCCGTTCCGTGCTATCAGAATAACCGAGCGGTGTTATCGTCGACCTCGACGGTTCGATTAATTATCGGGCGTATCCAGCCCACTACCAACCCTTTACATGAAGCAAGATGAGGATTCAAAGAAAGAAATGACGAAGCGAAGCGGGAAACAGTTCAACAATAAAGCACATTTATTCGCGGCACACGGGAAGCACCCATTCAATTCCACCAAAAGCACACAGAAAAGACACAATGCAGTTTACACAAAAAGCAAATGTAAAAGCGAAAACACAATGCAGAGCTAATACCGACTACCGAGCACACGGCAACACTTATACAATTCTACCTCACAGACGGCGCCGACAACACATACCCAAAACCAAGGAAAAGAATACCCCCAAGGATGAGGCGGGCCTGAGGCCGAGACCGGGTCGCGCCTACCCGTCTGGTGATGAGACGCGGAGCGGCGATGGCGCCTCAACTCCGCGTGCCTCGCGGACAGTGTCTGGTAGGGGGTGGGAAAGGGGCCCCCTTGGTCGCACTATCTCAGCGCGGGGGGAAACAGGAGGGGGTTGCTGATGCTCGGGGTATAGAGGATCTTTATTATCCCGCGACGAGCGTCTCCACCTCGTCCAGGTCGCGCTGTCGGCCTCCCTCGGGTGCAGCTCCCTGCACGACGCGAGCACCCCCTCGTCTGGTGTCGCCGCCTTTCCACAGCTCGTCCCCTCCGTTCCGACTCCAACGCACACGACGAGCAGCTCCGCCGCCCGCGAAGTCTTGACTCTCTGTTTCCGACTCTCCTACTCTCCGCCTCTCCGCCTCTGGACTCTCCGACTCCCTTTCTGACTGACGAAGACGGTCCTTTTATCCCCCCGTAGCTTCGCCTTTGACCCCCTCCCTTTGACCTTTCACCTCGCTCCCCATTGGCCCGAGAAAAAGTGGGCGTGAAGGCTTTTTGATCCATAAATTTGCATATATCGATCGCCCTGGGGGCGGGGCCAATTCGCCCCTCGCTCACCGATTGGATGGCAAAAAGTGGGCGTGTGTCGTTTTTGATCCGTTTTTGAAGCACAAAATCCGTGATTTTGTACACGCTGTTCGGCGCGCGCCCTGCACGAGTCCAACACCGGTACCTACAGGCGGCGCAAGAACGGTGGCGATGCGACGGTTGCGAAGTGTGACGTGAAGGTCGTGGCGGTTGTGGTGAAGCGGCGTTGTGGTTGGTGGTTGATGTTGTGGTTGTGGTGGTAATCATGGCGGTTGGTCCAAAATAAAGATAGTAAAAGAAAAACGGCTATCCTGAAGAGTCGCAGCACGCATGAATGACATGTATTCCCACTAGACAACGGGTTTGGGCCTAACTACACATATACTTGCCGAGATACCTCACCTCAGGGACCTGAATGGTGGTTTGCGAATTTGGTAACCACAACAATATATATATATAAATTTTCTATATTTATTTATTTATTGAAGAAAGACCCACCCACATCTCTCACCTGTGAATGGAAGGAATAGCCAATCAGCTCTCACCAAATCAACTAAACCCAGGTGGCTAGGATTATATAAATAAATTAACACCTCCCATGCTCCTCTAGTACTTATTGTTACTTAGTTTACTGACAGTTGAACCCTTTCCTTCAGCAGAGGGTCTTTTTGTCATGACACAAAAGCTTAGGTCATGCAAGGGGTATATACTGGTTGTCAGGGTAATCTGTGAAGTCAATAATACTGTCCAGGGCCAACCTCAAATAGGAGGGGACCCTGACCCTTATAAATATGCATGACATTTACAGGTTTTGCCAAAAGCGATTTTTCTTCAGAAATGTATTCTTGAGGATATTTAGAACAAATTGGCTCAAAAACGCAAAAAAACAAAAAAAAACAAGCTCAAATGAGCTAAGATCCTCATCCTCTTTATGATGACGTCATACAAACGAATATGACGTCATTGTGATGTATCAGGTTTGTGATAAATTATCTGTGCTAATGCCCGGCTTGATTCCCGCACACAAAATTCAAACAGCTTGCCTAGTTTCGGAGATAATGGTATCGGCGATTTCCATTAGCGGCAATATTATGACGTCAACTTTTTTTCTCGGAAGAATTTCCAAAATCGGAGATGGTTACTGCCTGCGCGTGGGCTTTCTGCATATACATGGCAAGTTTCACGAAGATACGATGAAAACTCTGAGTTGTGAAACAAAAAATGTCAAAAAAATAGGAATGACCTCATAAAAATTGACATGACATCATAGTGATGCATCATATGTGCGGTAATTCATCTCTGCTAACGCCCTCTTCGATTCCCGCAAACAATTCAAAAAGCTTGCCTAGTTTCGGAGATAATTTTTTAGGCGATTTCCATTAGCGGAGATATTTTGACGTCAACTTTTTTCTAGGAGGAATTTTCAAAATCGGAGATGGTTACTGTCTGTGCGGGGTATTTTTACATATATATGCCAAGTTTCAGGAAGTTTCGATGAAAACTGTAGGCTGTGAAACAAAAAAGTCCACAAAAACAACAACGTGAGTAAGACTTAGAGATCCTCCACGAGGATCTAAAAATTGCCCCTTACAACCCTGGAGGACCCCTTTGTCCCCAGGGTCCTCCGAGAGGGGCGCATCGTGGTAACCTCCATGTTTAAGGACCGATTCTTACAAATGATGCATCATATGAAAGCTCTTCTCAAGACCAAACAAGATAATAAATCATTGTTTAGAAATTAGCAAAACTCATCATTTGCAAAGCTTTCATTAATTTTTGGATGAATTTCAATATTGTAACGTATTCTCGGACAACAAAAGGAAAATCATTGTTTCAAATTCGATCACAAATTCACGTGTCGGCATCAGCATCAACGTCGGCATCGACATCGGCAGAGGCCCGTGCACCCCATGTCTTCATTCTTGCAGCGACACTTTGCTGCGTCACACCCCCATCTTACAGACGCTTTGGATAAATGCCTTTTCTGTTTTTGAGACAGTGGGCTTCGTTATCCACTGTGGTGCCCATCCCTCCCCCCCCCTCCTTATTCTTCCACCCAAACTTGGCTGGGGACATCTCTGGGAGCAATTGTTCATGGGAGGACATCCAAATGTTGGCCTGGAAGATGGAGCTATGGTTGTGTTGGAGAAGGGTGTCTTTTGTGGGAGGAACTTGAGACGTATCCCCCTTTCCTTGGCAGAATGCCCTCTTCCTGAAGATGTTGATGTTGTGCATCTCTTCTTCTCTTGAGTCGTGATTTCTAAAGAGATTACAATCCTCCTCAATCTCTATGAAGCGTTCCACCATGAAGCGTAACACTTTGGTGAACCAGGGGTTCCTTTTGAAGGTGTTGGCAAGGGATACCTTGCCTTTTCCTCAAAAGGAAGACGTAACATCACAGCCGGTGAAGGCATGGAAGAGAGGAAGAGCTTTCGCCATCGGCTCCAGAGAATCACAGAGCTCTTTGATGCTGATCCAAGCAACATTACCACCGGCGATGAACTTGATCCAAATCGCCACCCCATCGTCAATCCCACCGCACACGATCGCCATCACGTCAGTGTCCCCTGTTCGGATGCTCATGGAAGTCGTCGCCTGTCGGACCGCATTCATGAGGTGGACCATAATCTGGCTGTCCACCTCTTCCTGATTACAGTCTCCCTCCATCTGGACACTTGATCCAATGTGGATGACCGATGAGGAAGAGGTGATGAAGAGGTCCTTGTGTGTTGGGATTTTGATCTTGAATCCAGCTATGGCATGTAGATGGTTCAACTCTTCCTTGTTGTTCGAGTCTCTCAAGAACCCGACAAAGTTGGCTGGAACTCTAAGCTTCTCCGTCACGTGTTGTCTCATTCCGGTTAATGTCTCTCATCACTCCTTTCACACTCTCCTCAAAGTAGCGATCGAAGATCACATCCAAAACATGCAGTTGGCCAGTTGAGCCTGGATGAAGGAGCTAAAGTTACCCGCGTAATCCTTGAATGTTGAGTTGGTGTTCGGTCGAATGTGATACGGGACCGAGTCTCCTGTGAAATGGACAGTGTCGAAGAAGGAGGTCCCTTTGTCTGAATGAAAATTTTGGTGTGTTTTTTGAGCAACATAGTTTGGTCTTGAGAAGAGCTTTCGTATGATGCATCATTTGTGAGAATCAGTTATTAAACATGGAGGTTACAAGATGCATCCCTCTCAGAGGGCCTTGGTGAACAAAAGGGTGCTCCAAGGGTGTAAAGGGGGGGGGAGGGGGACGATTGTTTTTTTTTTGTGTTTTGGAGCCAATTTTTTGGAAGCATCCTCAACAATAGATTTCCGAAGAAAAATCGTTTTTCGCACAACCTGCAAATGTCCCATCGTCCTGATGCCCCACAAAAAAAATGCTTGGCCGACAGGATTGCGTAAAGGTAGCACACCTATCCACACACTGACATACTAACACACCCACACACCGATTCAGATCTGTCTGTTGTGGTTTGGGTCCAATCTAGGTTATACACTATCTGATTGTCCATTGATAAGGTGCGCCGCCGTCTCGGCAAGCGTTTCCAGGTTTTGCGTTAAGCCGGCTGTCTCGTCTGTTGTTGGACGTTAAAGATCTATCAACACCAAGACATCCACCAACGAATGGGATTTTGATGAAGAGTGGGCGAGCTGTCGCCGATGTCCTGCACAAAATCCCAATTCTATCAAGACGTGCTGTTCAGTTTGAGGAAGGGAGGAAGAGGAAAAGGAGGAGAGGGATAGAGGGCAGGACAAAAGAAGCAGAAAAGGGTTGGGGTATGAGAGTGGGATACGAGTGGTGGGGTATGAGGAGAACAGTATGAAGGGACCGGTATGAGGGGAAGAGTATGAGGGGTGGGATATGAGGGGAGGGTATGAGGGGTGGGATATGAGGAGAAGGGTATGAGGAGAAGGGTATAAGGGGAAGGGTATGAGGAGAAGGGTATGAGGGGAAGGGTATGAGGAGAAGGGTATAAGGGGAAGGGTATAAGGGGAAGGGTATGAGGGGAAAGGTATGAGGAGAAGGGTATGAGGGGAAAGGTATGAGGAGAAGGGTATGAGGAGAAGGGTATGAGGGGAAGGGTATGAGGGGAAGGGTATCACGGATGGCGAATGAGAAAAGGGTTTGAGAGGAAGAGTGTGAGAGGTAGGGTATGAGGGGGGGGGATGATAAAGGGGTATCGGGGGGGGGGGGTATGAGGAGAGGGTGATGAGGGGAAGAATATGAGGAAGAGTTTGACAGGAAGGGCATGAGGGATGGGATATGAAGGGAGGGATATGAGGAGAAGGGTCTGAAGGGTGTGAACCGTGAGTGGAGGATTATGAGGGGTGGGGATTTCGAGGAAAAGAAAAATGAGCAACAGCACGAGATGCAGATCTAGCTCGGAAACAGGTATGAAGCCATTTCCTCGGCTCCACCATGGAGAGCGGTCAGTCCACCATGTCAGGATAAAGTTAGGGTGCTGCACCGTGGACACCGTTCATGGAGTCATGGTGATCGCAACGCCAATACGAGGGGTAAGTGTGCTTTGGGGGTGGGTGGGGGTTTTTTGCATTCAGTGTGCGCTCTGCGAGGTCCAGCCTTCACTATGGTCTGGTCTGGTCTGGTCTGGTTGGCTGTGGTTGGGGGTGGGTGGGGGTTCTCTGCATTCAGTGTGCGCTCTGCGAGGTCCAGCCTTCACTATGGTCTGGTCTGGTCTGGTTGGCTGTGGTTGGGGGTGGGTGGGGGTTCTCTGCATTCAGTGTGCGCTCTGTGAGGTCCAGCCTTCACTATGGTCTGGCTGTGTTTGGGGGTGGGTGGAGATTGTCTGCATTCAGTGTGCGCTCTGTGAGGTCCAGCCTTCACTATGGTCTGGTCTGGTCTGGTTGGCTGTGGTTGGGGTGGGTGGGGGTTCTCTGCATTCAGTGTGCGCTCTGTGAGGTCCAGCCTACACTATGGTCTGGCTGTGTTTGGGGGTGGGTGGAGATTGTCTGCATTCAGTGTGCGCTCTGTGAGGTCCAGCCTTCACTATGGTCTGGTCTGGTCTGGTCTGGTTGGCTGTGTTTGGGGGTGGGTGGGGGTTCTCTGCATTCAGTGTGCGCTCTGTGAGGTCCAGCCCTTTCCAGAAATGGTTCGAAAAGACCGGAATTGTAAGTGAGACGAGTTGGTTTATGACACACGTCGACACCAAGGTGAGGTGCGGACTGCAATGTGAGGTTGTGCAGATACCGGGTACAGAGAGCTGTATAAATACCGCACTGTACCAATTGGTCCTGTGGGATGAACAGGGTTCAGGTTGTGGATGCTGAGACCTCGAGACTGGTAGTGTAAAAAAAATAACAAAAAACGTTTTCTTTTTCCTGCTCTCCATTCTTACAGGTCAGAGGTAAGGGGGAGGAGAGGTTGGGGAGGAGAGGTTGGGGAGGAGAGGTTGGGGAGGAGAGGTTGGGGAGGAGAGGTTGGGGAGGAGGAGTTGGGGAGGGGGGGGTTGGGGAAGGGGTCGGATGGAGGAAGTGATGGGCGAGGTGGGGTGGGGTGTTTAAAAGATAGTGCAAACGAGATAAATTAATAATCCGAGATGTGCCAACAATATTTATTTAATATATAATTCGAGTATAAATAAATATATGTACATGTCATTTTTCGAAGGAATATATATGTATTGGCCGATATACGTATATGTATATGTATTAGTCAGGTTATTGGACCATATTGTGATGATCTTGTTGGTTGTTGGTGGATATGTTGAACGTCCCTTTTTACATTGTTCGTTGACATTCTAAAAGTCCCTCCAGTTGCAGAACGAGGAGAGGTGATGGGGAGGGTGTCTTCATGCGCTTCTGCTAATTCACATGAAACACGCACCACTCTCTCCTCCCCTGGCCCTCAGCTCTCACCCTGCTTCTCTCCCAACCCTCACTCCCTTAGGTAGCAAAAAGTAACCCCGACAGTCACCGTGCGTCCTAGGCACGGAAGACCGCACGACCCGCCATGCCCATTCTCACGGGGGCCAATGATGGGGATTACAGTGAGCTGGACAGCTACAGCACGTCCCCGGTGATACTACACCATTGGGGTCCGAGCCAACCGCCCAGGACCACCGTGAAGGGTCAGCACTACCGGCGTGCACGCTACGTGCAGGACTCGCATGCGCCAGACTCTCGGAACGCACACGGAGCGCGTTCTCAAGGGGTCGTGCTGAACGTTGGGGGATTCAGGTACGTGGTACCTGTGAGCACGCTGGCGGACTTCCCCTCATCGCGCCTCGGCAGGCTGTGCTCCTGCCGATCTCTTGATGCCCTACTCGAACTCTGCGACGACTACGACGTCGCGCGAAACGAGTTCTTCTTTGACCGACACCCGGGCGCGTTCGGGGCTATCATGAGCTTCCTGCGGGCAGGGCGGCTCCGCAGCGCACGCGAGATGTGCGCTCTCGCTTTCCGGGATGAGCTGCGCTACTGGGGGGTCGACGAAGCGGCGCTGGAGGTTTGCTGCCGCCAACGGCTTCTGCGAGTGGAGGAGGATGTGCTGGAAAACCAGCGGGAGGTTGAGGGTGTGCTGTGGGACGCGGGCACCACCTCAAATCCCAAAATCACCGAGGGTGTCCAGGTACACAGGGGCACAGAGGGTGGCAGGTGTCACATAGCACATGTCAGAGAGGGGTTGAATACACAGCATACGAAACTAGGAGTGTGGGAGGGATTACACAGTGAGAGTCAGGAGGACTACACAGCATATGGAGGGGCGTGGGGGTGCAATGGTACTTGACCAATTTTCTTTTTAGATATTCAAGCATAAATGAAAACAAAACACTTTCTATTTTCATTATCTTGGCCGCACAAGTGCTTGGTAAAACAAGATTTAAAATGCGGTTTTAATAACCACATTAAAATGTGGTTGTAAAAAAAGATCACTTGTGTACTGTACTTCCATTTACCCCAACTACACCGTTTCCACTCCTCCACCCTTTGACACCTCCATAACGCCATGTCCACCACGACTAAACACCATGTTCCACCAGCTGTTCACTCATTCTGACCACTCTGTCAACAACGCACCTCTCCCAACATCTTTACACTTTCCCATCATCCTCTCCTCCTCTCCTCCTCCGATTAGATTTGTGCTCCAGAACTTTAGTGACAGATCGGAAACTTTGACGATCACTCTTCTTTCACGAACTCGGGCCACCCCAACGTGGCAGTCACTAGTACCTGGAAGATTCCTTTTTTTTTTTAAAACTATCCAATTCTCCAACCGCCATCCGGTTACCTGAAAGTCTGGATTCAAGTAAATAATTCAGTCCTCGCACGACAGCTCTCTCAAGAATCCGACTCGACCAGAAGACAAAGTGAGACACTTCGAGAAACAACAATGCAAGACTGCTGTGTTGTAAATAAAATAACATTGAAACCAAGTTTGGAAAACAGTGCACACTCCATGATGCTGCACCCCGAGTTCATAATAGGTCCAAGGAAGTGGTTCAAGGTGCTCATTGAAGTCTGTTCAGGTCACATATGGAAAACTTTGTTCGGTTCTGCTCTCCTTGTTATAGAAAAGGAATGAGGACATCAGATATTGTCTCAACATTGAGTAACGCGGATGTGGTGTTGACACTTTTTCAGACAACTCATGCACCACTGGAGGTGACAAACCTGTGATGATGCTTCAAAAGTTATTGTGATGACAAGTACTGACATCAAGATGTTTATGATTATTCCTCCATCAAACAGTTCTTGGACAGACCCAAGTACACCAAGCTTGCGGAGATGAATAACCTGGTTCCTACACGACCCGGAGAGGCAGAGACGCTGACTCTACCATGGCACGATGAGAGGAACCATCACGTTGAGGAATTCCATCTGGTACTCCATGGCAAAAGCCAAACTCGAACCGCAGCATGTCTTCAGAAACTAATGTGAGGCAAAAACAATGCCAAGTCCTTCCAACATGGCCATTCAGTTTTGGAAGTTTGCTCCTTGAGGATTCTTAACGCATGAATCAACTGATTATAAAGGGCATAACAAGCAGGTGGTAAATGGGATTTGAACCTGCACCATGAGACGAAGGTTCAGACGGGAACAAGGACAGAATTCTTTGTTCGTATGCACCATAAGGCTGCGGGGTAGCATCATTGGCTGAGCTGTGCCACTGATGCAGTGTCCTCTGCTGGTCAGGGCAGGAATTTGTAATTTGTTCGGGATGCCGATGATAGCTCGCCTAATCTTCGCGAAAGACACCGTGGGATCTTCAAACGTCCACCAACTAATGCTGGTAGATGGGACACTCGCTGTGAAACACCGGGATGACGGCTTATAGCTGGGTTGGGATTCAAACCGAGGTGAGACAGCTTAGAGGCGAGCAAGCGTTCCTCCAGTCCAGGCAGTCTTGCCAGCCCACTAACGGAATCGCTGAACGGGATGACAAGAGCAGGTGGTTGTTACAATCTCTCCATAACTCAAGTTTATATTTCATGAAGCTCGTTGATGAGAATTAATCCATCTGGGGTTGTTCGACATAAAATAAGACTTTCTGTGGGTGATGATGACGTCATGAGTGGCCAGCATTTAAAAGCGACTGAACCGGTAATCTAGGACAGTTACCTCAACTTACCTTTGAAGGAGACTTGAGAAACGTTTCCAGAATAGTAAGTTTTGAGGCCAAATTGCACCATTTTACTCATCTTGGCAATGGTCGTCACCACTGGCGTCATCGCCACCGATGCTGCAACCACATATGCTGCTGTGGTTTTTCATTTACTTATTTATTTTATCTTGTGTGGAGTTGGATTAAATGATTGTCCAGAAACCAATTTTGCTCGATTTATATATTAAAAAAAAATTAGTTTATAATATAATTAATTGTGAAATTCTCCTCTAATTTCCGTTTAATATTCCATGTGGTGTCCCAGGGAGATGGCGAGAGCGGGCGATTATCACAACTGATGGAACAGCTGCGGGACATGGTTGAAGACCCCCAGTCGGGCTTACCTGGAAAGGTCTTCGCCTGTCTGTCCATAATCTTTGTGGCCATCACGGCCGTCAGCCTGTGCCTCAGCACCATGCCGGATCTTCGTGCTGAGGAAGATAAGGTAGGGCCAGACACGTCATCCACGTATCTACCTTTGTATATATATATATATATATATATATATATATATATATATATATACACACCTGTACCTGTGTACGTATCTAACCATATGTGTCTCGTAGGTGCATATTGGAGTGGGGATTTAATACATTTAGCCTGTTGGTTGTAGCACTAATGATGTGCCACTGATGCAGCACTCTCGTAGATTTGGACAGGAATTTGAAATTTGGCCAAGGTACACGTTCAAGCTTGGAAGACCTATTAGACTGAAGGTAACCTCCGGTCTCTTGATAAGGCTCACGTTCAATGCATCACGATCTCAGACATACCAAATTTCACGTTCACACTCATCTTAAAGGAACGCTTATTAAATTCCCATCCTCAAAAACATGGCGGCGGCTTACTTAAGTCGGCCATTACTCTGTACTTCAACCTCTGTTCGTTCAATCACTGAGGACAGATCCACAATGGATACGGAAGACAAAGCTGAGTACCTAAATGCTGTTTTTGTCTCGAAAGCTAATCTCAAATCTATCCTTACCCACATGAATAAAAGGATAACATTATCTGCCATAAAGTATCACAGAACACTGACGTTTCAGGCCTCGCCATTCGTCGGAGAAACTTTATTTGTTTGGCGGAATAAGAGGAAATGATTCGTGTGTTTTTATTTTCTTACGTCGTCAACGCAGACCCAGAATTAGCAGCTATTTCTATCCTAACCCACCCCATCCCACTCCCAAAACACACTCATACCCCCATCCCCTTCTCCCTTACAACGTGCTTGACTCGACTTGATTGGAACAATCCACGGCACAACAAAGGTCTCCCTCGACATGGTCCGTTCGTTTCTGTGACATTGTACACAAGGGTACACAAGAAACTTCGATATAGCAGGAGAAAATTTGGCCCATCAAACCTGTGTTAAAATCTACACTACATTAATTCGATCTAACAGTTGATATACTTGAATTCAATGTGGGTGGGGATGTGGGGGTAGAGGAGTGGGGATGAGAACATCGAGGGCAAGCACAGACATCACCACGGCGTTTTATCATACCAGCAAGTTGACTGTGCCTGCACGGGATTCGAAACGGGGTTGGGATGTCAGCGGCCAAAATGGAAATGGCGTCTTCCATCATCGAGTTGGCAAACCGGGAGCAACCATTCACATTTATTGCCACATCTGATGCAATTCAAATGCTCTAATGGCGGCAAGGTGGTCCATTTTTAGTGCCTGGAGCAGTGATTTCAGCTTTGAGTCTTCTTGTGTAGGTCTGCATCAGCTTTGTCGATCTGAATTTGGGTATTTTCTCTCATTCCTCCTCGCAGATTTTCACAAGCTCTGTCAAGTTGGATGGGGAGCGTCGGTGAACAGCAATCTTCAAGTCTTTCCACAGATTCTCAATGGGTTTCAAGTCTGGGTTTCGGCTGGGCCACTCGTAGCTTCAGAACAAGAACGTGAAAGTCCTTTCCAGTGTTGGATTGGCTGTATGCTTGGGGTCATTGTCCTGTTGGAATGTAAATCTTTGCGCTCTGAAGCAGGTTCTTATCAAGAATTTACCTCTACTTGGCTTCATTCATTGTTCTCTCTATCCTTACAAGTCTCCCAGTCCCTACCGCTGAAAAGCATCCCCATAGCATGATGCTGCCACCACCATGCTTCACTGTAGGGATGGTGTTTGATAGGTAATGAGCTGTGCTCGGTGTCCACCAGACGTAGCACTTTGCATTCAGGCCAAAGAGTTAAATTTTTATCTCATCGAACCGCAGAATCTTTTACCTCATGCTCTCAGAGTCTTTCACGGGCATTTTTGCAAACTCCAGGTGTGCTGTCACGTGCCTTTTTCTCAGGAGTGGCTTCTGTCTGACCACTCTCCCAAAAACCATGCATTTGTGAAGTGCTGCAGAGATTGTTGTCCTTCCAGCAGGTTCTCCCATCTCAGCCAAGGAACTCCGTAGTTCTTACAGAGTGGTCATTGGGTTTTTGGTCACCTCCCTGACCAAGGTCCTTCTTGCCCAGTTGCTTAGTTTGGTCAAAAATCCAGCTCTAGGAAGAGTCTAAGTGGTTCCATGTTCTTTCCATCTCCTAATGATGGAGCTCACTGTGCTTTTGGGAACCTTCAACACTCAAGAAATTGTTTTATACCCTTCCCCAGATCGATGAATCCTCTCATTTCTATCTCAGAGTTCTCGGAACAGTTTCTTGGATTTCATGGTAGAATTTCTGCTCTGACATGCAATGCCAACTGTGGGACCTCATAATATAGAAAGGTGTATTTCTTTATAAATCACATCCAATCAATTGAATTGTTCACAGGTGGACTCCAATCAAGTTGGAGAAACATCTCAAGGATGAACAAAGGAAATTAGATGCACCTGAGCTCAATTTGGAGTGTCATAGCAAAGGGGTTGAATACTTATTGATGCAAAACATTTCAGCTTTTCATTTCTAATGAATTTGTAAAAAATTCTAAAAACATGTTTTCACTTTGTCATTGTGGGGTGTTTTGTGTAGATCGGTGACAAAAAAAAAAAAAAATTGTATTGATACATATTAAATTCAAGCTGAAACACAACAAAATGTGAAAACGCCGAGGCGTGTGCATGCCTTCTGAAGGCAGTGCAGCTTTTTGATATTTCGGGTCCGTAATAAAATTTCGTATTGGTGCCAAAGCCAGTGACAAATTACAAATTAATAGGAGGATAACATCCAGCGTCTGTGTGTGTCAATTTTGCTTCTCCTCCCAAACCACCGGTTGCACAAAGTTGAAAATGGAACCATATTAATCACCAAAGACCCAGGCAGTGCACGGTCGAAAAAAATAAAATATCGATTTGGACAAAAACATTTTCATTATCCACATCGATACATACCCAAAGCCAGTGTGAACGTGGCTTCGCACGACTTGGCGACATGTCACGGGATGCTGCTGATTGGTTGTGCAACGCGAGGTGCAGTGTGATTGGTTCCTGGCAAGTGACTCAATTACGCCCTTGCTGCGCATGTCTTCTGTTCTTAAGATTGCAGAATAAGAAAAGAAAAAAACAATGCAACAAAACACAAAAAGTTGGCCTGGGGCCCACAAGCTTGCTAGTTCATTCATAATCCATTCTCCTCCAAATTGAGCTCTTCAATATGATCTTGGCTCTTCAGCATTGTTTGAAATTTATTTATCGTTTGTTGTCTTGTGCTCATTCAACTCTGCTGTTTGTTGTGTCGCCCACAAACCTCCAGCCCGCCCCCCTGTTGATACTGTTCCTTATCTCCGCCAACCAAAGGTGGACCGAGGTTATGTTTTCAACCACCATCTGTTTGTCTGTGAGCATGATATCTCAAAAATTTATGGACGGATTCAGACATTTGGTGGAGAGGTTGGGTGTGTGACAAGGACGATGATTAGATTTTGCTGAAGATCTGGATCAGGATACAAGAACGTTTTTAAGCGATTCATCACCAGAGATATAGAGCCAAAAACGATATGTAGCACGATATCTCAAAAAGTTGTGGACAGATTATGACAAAACTTTGTGGATGAGTTTGGTAGGTAACAAGAACAAGCCGATTAGATTTTTGTTAAAGTCTGGATGCAGATCCGGCCTATCAGTGGGATACAAATGTAATATGTTCAGCCTGATGGAGGTATAAGCTGTACCGCGTGCTGTTCTAGATTTGTTCTGTTAGATGCTCATCCATTCTGTGTTCTGGTTCATCCATGAGCCTCAAAATTGTATCAAAATAAATATATTTTTTTGATTTGCATTAACCCTTTGAACTCTGAGCTCCTTGGACTTTCGGCTCCCCCACCCTGGGCTCCCTCGAGAAAAATCCGGCCGCTCGGGTATTTGGAGGTTTGTATAGCGGTCGGTAAAACGGCCGCTCGGGTTCAAAGGGTTAATGACCGTTCCACTTCCTTGCATAGCCACTCGCATTACTTTCCTGATGATATTAATTTGTGCCATAGTTTTCTCATCTTCATAATATACCGGCTGCAGGAGAATCTTTAATTTCCTGGTCTACCGCATGAATTTAGACTCATCTCACTATTTCACCCAAAGGATCGCAATCAAATCCCATAATCATCTTCTATTTCCTCGTACAGAGGTCTTCCCTGGAGTTCCTCAATTTGGAATCCTCACAAATATTTCCAAATGGATGAAATTCCTTCCATGCTTTCCATTAAACATAGCATATCTCTTTATAAAAACCATCTACGGTGAACATTAAACATAAACATCTGATTAATGATGTCCCTTCAAATCTTCTTCTGACCTTATCTTTATACTGTCAAAAAGTATACTCCTCAGCGATTGCACAAGTATAAACATGTTATCCGAAGTGTGCCAAAAAAGGTTAGTATCAACTCAGACAGCTGCGCACACGTTTCATCCACAACAGTGAACTTGTGCGATTCGTACAAGTCCCCGAATCTTATATTTGGTTCCATGAGCTTTTATTCCTCTTTTTTTTTTCGATCCAACTTCACTATTTTGTGGATGGACAGGATAGCTCAGAGGTAGCACAATCACCTTTGTGCTGCAACGTCTGGATTTGATGCCCAACCCGACGATATAAACTGACATCCTAGTGCTTTGCACCAGTGTTACAAAATGAGTACAGTACGTCGGATCGTTGGTACTTTTCAAAATGAGGAGCTCAACATGCACTGGACAATGGACAAATTCGAAAATCCTCTCCTGATCTGCACTGCACCAGTAGTAAAGCCATGACCCCACTCATCAAACAAACAAAGTGCCACATACCCACAATCTATTCACTTCATCTGTCTCCGCTATTATGTTTTAATGAAGCATTGTGGAGGCTGAGCTACATTAAAATAAATAAATGACTGTCTTCTTGGTATTTCGACAAAGGTTTGGATTGGATGACCTGTACGGTTACAGAAAGTAGGATTGCTTAGATATTAACCTGTACCATTGTGCCGGTCTCCTGGTCCACCCCATACAGGGTGAATGCTCCCAAAAGTGTTACAATATCTTTGTGGTGGAGACGGTCTGTGTGGCCTGGTTCTCCTTCGAGTTTCTACTGCGGCTCATCCAAGCAAGAAGTAAATGGCAATTTGTTCGTGATCCCCTCAATGCCATTGATGTCGCAGCAATCCTGCCCTTCTATGTGACGCTCATCGTGAATGCTGTGCCAGCGGAGACCGACAATGGAAGATCAATAGGAGGTGGCGGCAGCAGTTACCTTGAGAAGGTGGGCCTTCTACTGCGTGTGATGCGTGCACTTCGCATTCTGTATGTGATGCGCCTCGCTCGCCACTCACTGGGCCTACAGACTCTGGGACTCACCATCCGTCGATGCACCCGTGAGCTTGGACTTCTATTGCTCTTCATGTGCGTAGCAATGGCACTCTTTGCGCCGCTTGTGTTTCTCGCAGAGACTGAGCTTTCAGGTGGAAGTAGTGATGAAGATGAAGGACAAGGGTTGCACAAGGAGGCTGAGCAAAGCAACATCCACGACTTCAGCAGCATTCCAACCTGCTATTGGTGGGCTATCATCTCCATGACTACAGTAGGCTATGGTGACATGGTGCCACGAAGTATAGCCGGACAGGTGGTTGCCTTAAGCAGCATTTTGAGTGGAATTTTACTGATGGCATTCCCTGTAACATCTATTTTCCACACGTTTTCCCGAGTGTACATTGAACTTCGGGAAGGGCAGCTTCGCAGAAACTTGCAGGAGCTCACTCATCCTCCACCTGTTCCTTTTGTTCCAGGACCGTTCAAGGCCACAGTGAATGACAGCTTACAGGACTCTGACTGTTTTGATGCACACACGAGCCTCATCCCACCAAGCTATGGTGAAAATCGACTTTGATGTGATTAGGCACACTACTCCTTCCCCGCTTTCTTCCACAAGGTTATAATGTTGTGATCAGTCATATGTCATATGAACCATCATAATCAGTGCGTCGAGGCTGGAGGGGTGCATAGAGAAAACGAAACGAAATTGGAAAGCGAGAAGATGGTGCTCTAGATATTGGATGTCATCATTAGGGAACAATAAAGGAGTTGTGGGGGGGGGGAGGGGTGACAGGTGCATATTACTGACCTGAATCCTGGTTCATGCACAACCAACTCGTTGAAGAGCAGATTAACAATTGCGATACAAAGCTGGTAGAGGAGCAGATGTTCAGCTGCAACTCAGTGGTTGTTGAAAACATCAGATTTGCCCTTGGATAGAACTGAAGAGAGAAACGGAGCACACACAGCCTCATTCAAGGCAATGTGCCAAGGTGATGCAGTGAATAATATCACCGAAGGTACGAGTATTGTCTCCATCTCTCAAATATATCAAGTGGAAAACATCAATCCGTAAACAGAATGGTGCTCAGCCAATCGATTTTACTAATCGGAGAGACGACGCAGAATCGTCCTATTCATCCTCACAAACGCACCCGAGAGCAAAGAAAAACACACAAGTGATTGCCTGGTATGTCGTGTTAGCCAGAATTATTTTGTTATGTTGTACAAGAAGGTAAATGACTGCTTTTTCCAAATAAAATACATCTTTGAAAAAGACTTTCCTTTGAAAATAAGGATGTGTGTGTGTGTGTGTGTGTGTGTGTGTGTGTGTGTGTGTGTGTGTGTGTGTGTGTGTGTGTGTGTGTGTGTGTGTGTGTGAGGTGTGTGTGTGTGTGTGTGTGTGTGTGTGTGTGTGTGTGTGTGTGTGTGTGCGAGACCTTGCGGTTAAACCGGAATGTTGAAGCACGATCAGTTTTCTCCTTCGAGTAAAGGCGGTTTTCTTCCAACGAGACGATGACCATCATACATCGAGCTGAGAGCCGACTCGGTCGCAAACTTTATTTGTAAATCTTCACGCCAATGTTCAACATGACATTTGAGAATTTTAAACAAACCATGTCGTCGGTGCAAAAAAAAAAAAATCACCCACTCTGCTCAAACAAAACGATTTCTTATGGGAAAAACTTGTTTTCACCAACTATAAAAAAAAAAAAAAACATAAAACTACACAACAATACAATATATTTCAGCAGATACATCCACAAGACAAATCTTGTGATCCATCGTCAAAATATTAATTCATTCATTAAGAAAAACCCTCCTTGGTCTATGAAACTTTGTTAAATAAAGACTATTCCGTCAGTCAAAAGGAGCAAACGCATTTCCAAAAAAGGATTCAGAATACTGTTATAAATCTACACTTGCAAAATGTTCAACCGCCAACCACTCCTCCCCCCCTCAACCCTCCCCCCTCATCCCCAACCCCCACACACCCCCGTAGCCTCACAGCAAGTGCATTTACTCATGTTAAGCCTCATTCCTCTGATCTTCATCACTTTTACACAACGTTCATCACTTCCGGTGCTTTAACATGTCCTCCCCTACTCTTGGTGCTCTTACATATCCTCCCCTACTCCTGGTGCTTTACACTTCCTTCCTTACTTCCGGTGCTTTCAAACAACCACCCAATTACTTCCGGTACTTTTACACATCCTTCTTGCTGACTCAACATGGGTTCTCCAATCACACAATCACCAGCATTCACCGTTAGCCATCATTTCAATCTGGATGGATTCATGTCCATGGTCCACAATCCGAATTGTGATCGCACCATCAGCACCCCCATCCATCTTCATTACACATCACAATTCAAAAACCTCCAAATTCTCCTTCCCATTTTATATGAGGTAAAAGGTACAGAAGAACCTCACCACCACCACTTCCTACTAATTAAATTGCACTTTTTCTGCTGGACTTGTACATCGTAACACAACTTTGTAAAAACAGCTCATGTTCATATTCAATAGTTTGTACTAAATAATAAAATACAGTAACAAAGTACCACTAGTTGTACCAAATTAAATCAATTTGATCCTGTAGGTCCATCTTCACTGTTCATGTCAAATTCAGCCCCCACTGCCCCCCCCTCACCCGACCCCCTTCCATACAAAATGTCCACTGACACCATCGGCACTCCAAAATGAGGGGGACAGCTTGCATTAATTATTGCTACCAATTATAGTTCATTGAACCCTTTTGTCATTTCCTGGCAATTCTGCTGGGATTTTAATGTTCCTCCCAATACCGTGGCATCACTTAAATCATCAACAGGTTTCAGAAACAAGAGTCAATGTGATCTCCACGGAGGCCTGTTACTTGCAGCACATCCCCATTTTCTGGTGTTTTGAATATATACGAGTGGATCGAGCCGGTGCTTGGGAGTGAGTGAGGGTAGACGGGTGAGGAGTGGTGGGGGAAGGGAGAGTGAGAGTCATGCCACGCAAAGGATTTAATTCAAAGATAACCACCCAAAAGTCTCAAGATGACATTCGCAGGATTAGGCCAATCAAAATCTTCCAAACTTGGAACGAAAGCATACCACTTTGTTGGGTTCAACGGAAAACATTCGCCTTGTTATTTTTATTTTTTTCCAAATGGATTGGCATCATGTGAGGACACAACATCGCATGCCTTTCGGGTCGCTGATGAGATCCAACGAGTCCGCAGATCTGAACTGCGGTCGATATGGATCTCTCTCAACCGAAGCAGCTGAATTTAGCACACCAGGCTCCGGCTGACTTCGAGAGCGAGACAAAGGTACGGTATCGTCGACTGGAGCAACCCGGCTCATCACTGCGGAGACCGTGTTTGTAACGGCTGCATCCTCGGGCACGGGGATGAGTGGCCCATTTTCATGAGACCCTCCAGCCACGCCTGGTGTGAGGTTTTCAAGAAAGGGTCTTTGCCGTTTCATAGCTGCGGCACGCTGCTTCTTCAGCTGGCACAGAGTCTGTCTTTGGGCATCGTTCCTTCGACTGCCATTGCTATTATTTAGATCATACGTCACCTCATGAGTATCGACCATGGTTGCTCGGTACACACCGTCACTCCCGCAAAATGTCCGGTGACGCATGCCATCAAGTGAAAAACTTTGCCGGCTGCCTGTTGTTGAAACGTATTCATCACCATCTCCGATTGGTGCGGGGTTAAGTGCGGGTGGTTGTGGGGCAGCGTGTTGCTTCCGTGACGGCTTCTGGCTGTTACCGTTACCCAGAACCACGTGGTTCTTGGCTGAACTTGTGGGCTGCTGTTGTGGTTGCTTGGTGCTGGTGTCAGACAACTCATTGACATCCTGAAAAAAAACAGTTAGAAAACCAACACTATCATCGCTATTATTACATCCACACCAACAATGACAAACAAGACACAAGCTCCAAGAATGACAACTTAACCCTTTGAACCTCGAGCTCCTTGGACTTTCGGCTCCCCCACCCTGGGCTCCCTGGAGAAAAATCCAGCTGCTCAGGTATTTGATGGTTTGAATAGTGGCCGCTAAAGACGAGGGTAGATGGAAGTTTGAATAGCGGCTGGTAAAATGGCAGCCAGGGTTCAAAGGGTTAAGAAAACAAAATATATTTTTAACAAAACTAAGCTACGTAACATGATAAAAGATCAAACACCTCTACTTGATCGCATCAAAATTGACACATATTACGCTGAAAACAGTACTCATTTGTGATTACAAACTTTGAAACATTGAAAGTTCAGTGATGACCATCCTCCTCAAACACCAATTAACCTGCACAAGGAACAAATGAGCTGCAAAATGCACCACCGCAAGTATCCGAGCCATCGGTACATCGTCGATGGATGACTTTGGTAGAGTGAAATTTTACTCAAATCACATTTACCCTCCTTACGTAACATCCACAAAGCACCAGGCCAAACGTAGCTGACTGGAAACGTGAAGCACGACTGTACAATCCGTACAGATTAACACATCTCATCACCGGGTTGGAACGGAACGCAGAGCGGCGTGCTCTGTACAGTTGAACATGACGTCTTACCACCGGGTTGGAACACGACGCACGGCCATACGCTCTGTACAGATGAACACATCACATCTCATCACCAGGCTGGAAAAATGATGCACGGCTGTACGCTCCGTACAGATGAACAAATCACATCTTATCACCGGGTTGGAAACGTCACGCATGGCCGTACGCTCCATACAGATGAACACATCATATCTTATCACCGGGTTCGAAACGTCACACATGGCTGCATGCTCCAATGCCCTTGTCTAATTCAATCATAACACTGCCCAGCAGAAAAGTGAAAGGCTGGCAACTTAGAAGCAAACCTCAGAGGAGTCTTCGACCCCCTCTCCCTCAGCTCGTCGCTCAGCCGACTCCAGCTCGAGCCAAAGGCGTGCCTCCTCACGCCGCTCCCGCCGGTATCGGTCGCTTCGCTCCCCGAGGCTGGCTCGACGAGACACTTTGCTGCACCAGCACGAGGGAAAATGGACAAATGGAATTTATACGAAAAAAATACATCAACAGTGTTGCTTCTATAAATGCTCTTGTTCTCATTCAAAAAATTGAGAATCTTGCTTACAACGATCATATTTTCAATCTGCCTTCACTCCGGCACACAAGCTGCCCTGAGATGAGTCAGCAGTGCAGCATGTCCTGCCAACCAGCACAAGCTGACGCTTCACAATCCCCTATTTAACTGGCTATAGCTTTCTGACTTAACATGACTGTTCGTTATGCTGCTCGGTTCTGGCAGCCCATCTCTGGACCATATTCACTTGTCTCCTATCATAATGTATTCGTCTTTAACATTTCAGCGTCACTTTAGTTAACGCGCAGCGACAATTATATTTTCATGCTTGCAGAAATCTCTCAAACAAAACCATTTCATGGTGGCAGAACGTGCAAGATTTGTACGTGTTAAATGATACCCCATTTGCTCGTGGGTATTTTCATGATAATTACGAACTCTTTGCTTGGCAAACTGTCAAACAGAAAAGAACTCTCCTGTTTGCGTGAGGAAAACATTCTATCAATCCCACGTTACCGAGCCATTTCCAGGACAAATTGAAGCCCAAAAGGAGAGAACATGCCCCATGAATGACGATGAGCCATACCCTCGGCTCCCAGCACTGGAGGTCCTCCTCTGGAGAGACGACCGAGGTTTTGCCTGGCTTTTCAAGATGGCGTCTTGCTTGTGCCTGAGGTCCATCAAGTGTTTCTTCAGTCCCTCGTCCTCACATAGGTCTGCGGCATAGAGTAACATCAAGCATGTTGTTGTGACGTCTTTTCACGATGGAGCATCAGCTTTAGACTCCGACCGTTAGTGTCTCCGGGCCATTTCAGGGTTAGCGAGATCAAACTCTCACCAAGATCTCATCGTACATAAAATCAGATGTTTCAAAAACAAACTAATAAAACTAGTCATTATTGATTAAAGTTGACCACTGAACCCCAGCCCCCCCCCCTCTTATACTCTCAAATAAAACCATATTTTGGATCCCATCCAAATCCAACTAGAGTATAACAATTGCATAATTAAAATGCCAAGTAATCAAGAGTATAACATTTACAGACCTGTCTCTCTTTTTGACACTTGAGTACCTGATGGAGCTTTGACAAACATTTTTTTTTTTACATATAAAGGTCGAGGCTCATGGAGGAGTGGAAGAATAAAAGGCAGCGGGTTCACAAACTACCAAAAGGTATCGTGGGGGAAAAGACATTCACAAGGAGGAAAGGAGAGAAAACACAAAAGCGAGTAACAATGGCCCAGAGAGCAACAGAATGGGAAAGAATCAATGAGTGTGGAAGAGATTGTGGACGAGCAGCACATTTGGAAGACCGAAGCAAAGAGGAAGAGACCACGATCGGACACCGGGAGATAATTCCACAATCGAAAATGAGCTTCTTGCACTTTTTCAGCAACGCCCGTGCTGAGGCTGACATCACCGTGGAATCCGGCCCAAGGTCTTGCATGAGATGTGTGGAAGGGTTAACCATCCTATATAAAACAATCTTTTTTCCGCTTCCATCGTGATGCAGTGCGAGAATGCACCCTAATAGTGGCAAGGGCTGTTGGGGTGGGATTGATGTTCATCTTCAGACAATCCGTCTGCAGGAAACGGAGACCGCAACGGAGAATGCCATCTTATCATCCACTTATCAGAGTGACCCTCACAAACGATACGGTCACGATTATAGCAGTGGTGTAGCCGAATGCAAATGATAACACGGATAATTAATTTCTGATCTTCTCAATCTCGAAGGCACGCAACTGCAAACTGTGTGCCAATGGGATCAGAGACTGGTCGGCCTGCCACATCATTACCATTTAGAATGAAAACCTTCCTCAACTTGCACGGCGAGTTTGATCATTGTGAGCAGCCTCCATCAGGGTGGAACGGCTTCGATGTTCTGGAGGTTTCATGTGATCAAGCTGCACGAAGACCATCAATGGTGGCAAAAACTATTAGAGATAGCAGGCTCTTCAGCACAGCAGGCACAAAATTTACTTGAAAGCTTCAAATTCTGTCATCTGCTACTCGGTGATGGAAAAAAAAAAAATTAATGAAAAGTTTACTCCACTGATTTCATTTACTCTATTGATTTCACGGAAAGATTGCAAACTTCAATTCAAAGCTCGACGCACGATGCATTTCCAATGCAATTTTCGAAGAAATAAATTGCATCCATTTTTAATCGAATACCCACAGGCTGTTCCTTTCCAAACTGCACACAGCACTACTGCCCCAATTAATCTTACCAGCTCTGTGTTCTACATACATATCACCGAGCGTAAAGACTGCTTCAACTATCCACAATCTAAATCACTGCTCCAACCTCACCACGCACCCCCACAATGCAGCCCGCCAGCATCCCCCCCCCTCTCCCCTCTTCCTCTCCTACAGGTACAACACAACAATTTCCACATGCAAAGGGCCGAGTCCAAATGATTACTTTCTGTCCATTCACAGAAAGAGCAAAACAATTGCCCAAACTTATCATTCTCAAATGGCAACTCCAATGGCTTCCCACCTGCATGTGGCTGTTAAAATTGCAAACATCAAAGAAATATATATATAAACATGGAAATTTTTTTTTGTAATAATCAAAGTTTGCCTCAAAAAACGATTCTCCTTAAAGACAGCACACAACACACACTATCGTGCGCAGCCTGTGGCTGCCGGTCACATAACGTTGTTGGGATGCGGCTATGCCGCTGATTACCAGTACACCGGCGCTCATTTTGCCGGCCTCGGAAGGATGACAGGCCGAGTCAACCCCACCCGGTGTTAATTCAGCAGCGAACACGGCTCAAACTCAGGACCCTAGGATCCCAAGCCTGCCACCATAACCATGAAGCCAATGCCTTATAAAAGAGTGAAAGGCATTTTGTTTTATCATCTCCGCCACCGAAGGTGATGTTTTCACGCCCCATTTGTCTGTCTCTCTGGCCGTCTATCTGTGAGCAGAGTATCTCAAAAAAGTTATGGACGGATTTGTACAAAACTTCGTGGATGGGTCGAGTTGGTGACAAGAACAAGCCGATTCGATTTTTGTTCAGGTCCGGACGCAGATCCGGCCGATCTATGTGGATACAAAACGTAACCTGTTCAGGAGGTATGCGCTCTGCCGAGTTTTCCATCTTATTTTGCTCCGGCGTAATTCCTCATTGACTTGCCATTGAAGTTCACATTTGTTTCTGATTAAATTTCCTACTTCCACATTGCAAAATGATTTAGCATCCTGATGTGCTTCACTTGATTAGTCCCAAAGTTTGCTCAAATGCAAATTATTATTTTTTTTTTTTAAGTGAATGAAAGCCACTTGGCACACGAGAGTGTCGTGACCCGACGTTTTGCAGCAAGGTTACGAGACGGGTTAGAAAAGACGCGTCGAAAGAGCACCAAGGGGTGTACTTACCAATAGCGGTCTCATCCTGGTTGGTCTTCGCATCAAAACTGGCACCGTGGGAAACCAGCATCTCCGCAACTTCCACCTGGTGAGCAACAGCAACACGGCTCTTTCAAAAAGGTTCACTCGGGGAGTAAAGGGAGGGGAGGGAGTACTACGCATGAACCAGGAGCTAATTTATCCGGTCTGCAGGTCATTACGTGTGCAGTTATTTAACAGTCCATTCTCCATCACATTTAATCTCTCTGCCTCTTAACAATGCAATCCGAAAAGCGGAATTAGACTCAACGCAAGGCCAAGTTTTCATCATTTCCCTTTCTCCAGGCCATTTTAAAGATAAAAAAATCATTTCCACTCTGTCTAAGGCAGACTTTGCGGCACCGAGCGTTCCATTTGGCTTTCCGAAGACTTGAACCGGAGGCTTCGCTCTCGTGCTTCGTCTTGTTCATCGTTCCTCTTTTGCTTGCGAGATTGGAGGTTCCAAGGACGTCACTCGTATCAATTGACTCACAGACGGAACATCTCAAAAAGATTTGGCCCATCGTCTGGGTCTTGCACACAAGACGAGGCCATTTAGCCCATCATGTGAGACTTGTACACAGGAGAAGGCCAACTGGCCCACAATCTGGAACTTGTACAAAAGATGGCCATTTGGCCCATCATCTGGGACTTGTGCACAAGATGAGGCTACTTGGCTTATCATGTGGGACTTGTCCATCGGAGGATCCAATTTGGCCCATCATGTGGGACTTGTCTATCGGAGGATCCCATTTGGCCCATCATGTGAGACTTGCATACAGAGGATCCCAGTTGGCCCATCATGTGGGACTTGTCCATCGGAGGATCCCATTTGGCCCATCATGTGGGACTTGTCTGTCGGAGGATCCCATTTGGCCCATCATGTGGGACTTATCCATCGGAAGATCCCATTTGGCCCATCATGTGGGATTTGTCCGTTTGAGGATCCCATATGGCCCATCATGTCGGACTTGCATACAGGAGGAGGACATTTTTGCCAGTTGTCTGTAATGTACATCGGAGGAAGCCATTTGTGTCACCATCCCTGCACTCTATCAACACTATTTTAATCTAATCTATCAGTTCATTCACTTAATTTCACTGGTTTAGGAGAGGGATGGGGGTGGGAAAGAAGTGGAATGGGGAGGTGAATAGAAGAGCAGCACAGTGACATCACCAGGGGTTTGCATTTTGACAACTAAAAAAAACAAGTAAAGGTTGATGGTGGTGTGTATGGATAGGGCTGCGTCGTGAGGATTGAGCAAACATTGAAAGTACATTCATTCTTTTTTATTTTTTCTACAAGATTCCATAACTCAAGCTCTTTCTCAAACACCACAGTGAAGCCACAACCAAGGGAAATCACCGGAGGTGACTTCATACTGTGTGGCTATTTATTATAAAATGGAGCTTTTCTTCCATTACTTGAACTCCAGGGCTTGCCATATTACAGCCATTACTCTCCATTTAAACAAAGCTGTTAGTCGAGACCAACAGCATAATCACGAACACCATCAACACCCAAGTTTAAACAGATGGAAATGGAAAACAAAGTGGCTTCAATTCGAATGAAATAGGTGATATATTTACAAGATTCCAAACTTACTGTGTGATCTCTAAACTCTTAATTACATAAGCAAGCGTCCAACTCTATCTTTTAATAAGCCGCGCTACGCCACGTCCAGGTACAAATGTCCAGTAAATGTCTCCATTTTGTCCATGACACGTGAAATGTAAAACGTGCTAAGGGCTTGAGAGCCATTGACACGCATAATGTGAGCTGCGGAGTCCATCAGATCCTCCCAAGAAACAGAACGCAAACCGAGTTTGGTAGTTCGGCTTGAGATCAAAATGCCAATTAATGTATAAAAGTTAGTTTCACCCAACGCTGATTTTTAGGATTGAGTTTGAGATAAGAGATGGGCTCATCATCTGAACTAGCGGAGGCCCATGGTAAAAAAAAAAAAGACCAGAATAGGAAGAGAAAAAGGAATCCTTTCGTTCTTGCGCAGGCTGAAAGAGCTCAAAAATGGGAGGTTACATAAGGAATGTCTTGAGTTGTAATTGTTTGCACCTGATGTTTAAAGAAAAGAAAAGAGTAAAATGAGTGTAACAACTTAATGATTTGTCGAAAACATTTGATTGGGTAAATCTCGGTGAGGGGGGAGGGGGGGGAGACAGACAAACAGCATTAGCCTATTTTAGACTGTATATCTAGCAGGCACCCGCGGAACGTCGGTGCAATGTAAAATGTGACGTTGTCAACCTCCCTGCGCCCGCCTCCTCACAAACCCCCAAGTCCCCATCCTCCCTCTTCCCCCACAACTCCTCAACCTCCCACAGCAACAGCAAGGATATTTACTTATTAAATACGCACATGAAGTCACTTGGTCTCTGAGTGATTTGAGATGCCTTGATCACCTGCCTCATCGACTAGTTTTATACACATTGATAAAAAGTAAATAATGACGAGGTTCTTTCACAATGTTGCGCGATTCCCGGAACTACTCGGACAGACACCTTTATGACAGGTTTTTTTTGGTGTCGTCTCTGGTCGAGTTGATGAGAGAAAACAGTCGGAAACAGACGGCTGCCTCAATCACTCTCAAAAATAAAAAATAAAAAAAAACCGCGTTTGAAGCGGATATATTCCAATTGCAATTAACAGAGGCCTGAACATGAGGCCTGTACCATTACAAAGGCCTGTGATACCGTTTGGCTCCAACCTTTCAATATCTGATGATGCTTTTAACAGTCACATTGGTCATTTTACACTGAAGGGAAAACTTATAGGGAGGGCATGGAAATCGTGAATATGAAAGCTCAGAAGAAGTCTTTGGCTTCGCATCGGAGTAGGATGGCGACCAAATTGTCATTTAATGGGTGGAATGGAATGTTACACATGAGCAGATGGACAAAGCAGCATATTATTATATAGATAGATGTATAGCGTCAAATTCCAAAATCGTTATATTTCTTAACAACAAGAGATATCGCAGCATATTTAACAGAAAAAAATAAAATAAAATAAAATCAGGAGTGATCGAGGCAGCGGGCTGGTCTGTTACCTGATACACCTCCAGGGTTCAATTCTCTGTCTGATTGAATATTTTTTTAATTTTTCCTGTACGTTTGGATTAATTTGACGCAACTTTTCATTAATTTTTTTTTTCACTACGAGGAACGTTTCCGTGTTTCAGTGAGAGACAGACAGACAGTTGGGATTAGTCTATTTACCTGATATATATTACACGAATACATCCCCAGCTAATTGACAATGGGGTCAAAGATACCTGGCCCCAGCAGGCAGCGGCGTGCAGTGGCTCCCAACCATCTCGATCGCGGCAATCCACGGATACCCCATGGACAAGGAGGATCTCCGCGACTCGCACACACCCATGGGCGGCAGCCACGTGTAGCTGGACACACAAGGAGGTGAACAGGTTAGGTGTGTGTGACACGGACGAACTCATTAGATTTTTGTGAGGATCCGGATCTAGATACTACAATTTATTAAGTGATTCTTGACCATTGAGAGATGGGGCCAAAAACTATATATAGCACAATAGCTCAAAAAAGTTACAGACGGATTCAGACAAAACTTGGTGGATGAGTTGGGTAGGTGACAGGAACAAGCTGATTAGATTTTGGTTCAGGTCCGGTTGTAGATTCGGCCCATCAGTGGGTGACAAAACGTAAACTGTTCAGCTTGGCGGAAGCTTGTGGTCTCGCGAGTGCTGATCTCGTTTATTATCATTTAATTATGCCAATCCAGGAAAGGATGCAAACTGACTATTTCCTCCACATTCAGGTGGTTGCAAAGTATCGCACGGAATATGGCAAGCCTTGACCATGACGACAGAAATCCTACGAGTTGAAACTTGATTGGATGGGATAGAAATTCAACAAGAGTACAATGGACCAAATGGCCTCTTCGTGTCCAGGCTTTCTTATGCATCTGATTATGGCCATCACAGGTGTGACAACAGAGATAAATTGTGAACAATTGATTGAGGAACATTTAAAGTGGAAGAGGACAGAAAAAGTTTCGTACGAGGGTGGCCCCCTGTTCATTGCGCCAGTCCAGGTTCCCATCATGCTTGATCGCCTCCTCAATGTCCCTTATCATGGCCATCTCAGGTGCTGTTCTGCGCTGGTTTACCACTGCCTGCGTGATTCCTGTGAAAGCAGATGGTGTTAGAAGAAAGAGAGAATAAAACAAACCTTGAAACCAAGCTTTCAGTAATGGGAATAAGTTTCAACAGCACACATTCAATGGAAACAATCTTCACGTTAACAAATTTCAAAATTATACATCTGCAGGCTTCACAATAATAACTAGAAAACATCCCAAAATGCAAATCCCATCTGCATCCACTTTGTACTCAAACTAAGCTTGACAAAAACAACAGCTAAAAAAAAAATACTCAAAATGTAAAGTATATTCATTCTTTTCTCCATATTTCTCATAATAAAAGTTTGTTGAAAATTTGATAACAAAACCTCAAATGGTAAAAAGGTTATGGCCGAGAAAGACAGACAGACAGACAAACAAACGAGCAGTCATAGACCAGTACTTGCAAAATCATTCGCTGCGACCAAGACCTTTGGACCTCCAAAACAATATCCTCGCTTTTGATTGGTGAACCAATTCAGTGACCCCATATGTAAATTCTGTTAAAATTTCAAGTCAATCTGATGAAAATTGACGATTTTCGTGATCTTGACCTTTTGACCTCAAAAACAATAGGCTTCAGTGACCCAATATGCAAACCGTGTTCAAATTTCAAGTCAATCTCATTGGTTAATCTCCCAAGGTTAATCTGTTCAGCACAGTGAATGCTTGGTTGAGTGACAACAGTCGGTTGCAAGTGAGAATACTCAAGATCATTCACCTATTCATGACCGTGTTGAACTCAATGGAACAATTAAACATAACTGTGAGAAATGCATGCGTCATCAGATGGTACGGAGTGCGTCCAATCAGTTTTAACTGTTTCATTGTTCTCCTTCATCAGGATCTTAAATATATTGTACACCAGCAAATACCACCCGTCGCTTTGCAGGCAGTAATACTAAAGGGGGGAGGGAGAAAAAGAGGGGGAAAGAGCGAGAGAGGGGTGGGGGAGAGAGGGCAGGGAGAGTGCAGAGGTGGAGGAAAAAGGAGAGAGGAGGGAGGGGGAGTGATGAGGGGTGTGGGAATGGAAGACAGTGTGAGGTGAGAGGAAGGGAAGGCAGACATGCGATGGAGTGTTAATTAGTGTTGGAGTCAATGTGATTACCAACTACAGTAGTTAGTGTGTACAACCCAGAAACCTTGAGTAGCTTCCACTGAAAAACAACGTTGCATTTATATAAACGTTTCAGGGATATGTTCACAAACATTATTCTTTATTAACAGCTGTGTGTGACGAGTGGCAAATAAAATATTTGGCACGGTAATTTAGAAAACACGTCAATACGGCAAACGGCTCAGAAATCGGGTGATATTTCACAACTCGCGAAGAATGAGGGAGCACGAACCACTCGCTCAGGGTGGCGGAGCACGGACCAGTCGCTCAGGGTGGCGGAGCACGGACCAGTCGCTCAGGGTGGCGGAGCACGGACCAGTCGCTCAGGGTGGCGGAGCACGGACCAGTCGCTCAGGGTGGCGGAGCACGGACCAGTCGCTCAGGGTGAAGGAGCACGGACCACGGACCACTCGCTCAGGGTGAAGGAGCACGGACCAGTCGCTCAGGGTGGCGGAGCACGGACCAGTCGCTCAGGGAGGCGGAGCACGGAACAGTCGCTCAGGGTGGCGGAGCACGGACCACTCACTCAGGGTGAAGGAGCACGGACCACTCGCTCAGGGTGAAGGAGCACGGACCACTCGCTCAGGGTGAAGGAGCACGGACCACTCGCTCAGGGTGAAGGAGCACGGACCACTCGCTCAGGGTGAAGGAGCACGGACCACTCGCTCAGGGTGAAGGAGCACGGACCACTCGCTCAGGGTGAAGGAGCACGGACCACTCGCTCAGGGTGGCGGAGCACGGAACAGTCACTCAGGGTGGCGGAGCACGGACCACTCGCTCAGGGTGGAGGAGCACGAGCCACTCACTCAGGGTGACGGAGCACGAACCACTCGCTCAGAGTAACGGAGCACGAACCACTCACTCTGAATGACGTGGGGCGGCAAAGGCGTCCGCAGTGAGTTAACGATTCACTCAGATTGACATCGTGCGGTACCGCTATCAACAATGGGCTCTCGGCAATTGCCTTAAGCACTCCAATTCAATGGTCAATAAGGAACGGTTGGCCAGGCTGTCGCTGAATCCCATAATGGATCCCTTTCACTTCACAGCCCATCTTCACCGCACACGCAGCAGTTAATGAAATAAAATGAATCTATAATTCCACCATCTTGCCTGCTCGTCTGTGCATGTGCCATGTGGTACATCGGTTCGGGGTTGTCCACACAAACGTTATAACTTTTTTTTAACGTCCATTTCTTCCCAGATTTGCTTTGATTCCCTGTGGAGCCCCTCGTGAAACCTCCGACAATATCGACACAGATCTGGCAGACGCTATGGATAGGCAGTCCCTCTGGTGGACAGGGCGTGAGGTATTGCAGTGAATGCATTGAATGATATAGCTCAATGAAGCTCATTAATTTTTGCACGTTACTAAATTTGTTGTTCACTCACTTTCATTCTCAAAACAGCAGAAAAAGATGAGTTTAATGCTTTGGAAATTTCACATTTTCTTGTGTATCTATGGAGAAGGGAAAATAGCCTTGCTTGCTTAAAGTAAATAGGTATATTGGCTCAGTTACAAGACTCGTTATTTCCCTAAATTATCAGATTTCACAACATATTTCAACACTTATTGAGTCCGGACGACATTCGATTCTCAAAAACGAAATAATATTTCAATTATATACTTTAATTAGTGCATGAGAGTAGCTCGTGGAAAATCGTATCATTTCATGCATGAAATCGCTCCAACCCCTAATTTGAAAACTAAAGTACTTACAAAAGTGATGTGAATGGCGATTCGGAACTCTGATGAACGGGCATTCGATACGAGTGAGGAAAGTTAAAAAAAAAAAAAAAAAAAAACTTTCTTGTAATGAGGTCGTTGAAGCCTGTTCAAAGTCAGGGCATCATTGAGTAGGCTAAAAAAGGCGGCAGCTTCAGACTCCAGCGAGGTTACCCAGGAAACGCCTTAAGACCCCAGACGGCGAGGTGGCCGAGGTTCGCCTGATGAAGGATATAATTAAATGAGGCCGTTAATTATCTTCAAAAGGGGTGATTTTAATTCACCCAAACACCCAATTTTCACTCTTGCACCATCTTGGAGTTTTCTTAGTTTGCGTGCAAAGTTTCAGGCTGCAAGGTTTTATAGTTTTGGAGTAATGGAGGAAACGCACACACAAACATTCACATTGACATTTATTAGTATGGATATATACACATATTAGTACTGGGCCGATAAGAAAACTTACCTATAGGCTTAACTGTTTAACGATAATTTTTTTTTTAACATAAAAAAATTGCCCGATTATTCATTTACTTCTTTGTGTATTTGCATCCACTTATCATTTTTCATGCTTTCAACTGGCTGATGACAATGGTGCATCAACACTGACTGCTACCAAGGATGCAGATTATAAAGTGGTACAGAATGACGTCATTGTGCACACATGAAGTGTTTTCCGTTATTAAGTGGCTGTGAATCGATACATTTCAATCACTTATCTAATCCATTGGTGTATTGGATGGCACAGCATCCTGTCATTTTTAAAGGAATGATGAGCCACTGTGTGTGGTAATCGTCATCCTGATGAAGCAGCAATTACATGGAAGGAAGGAAGGAGGAAGGAGGAGGAGGAGGAGGAGGAGGAAGGAAGTGTATTCATTCGATAATTTATCGATAGACATAAAATTAAGTCCCCAGGTTACAAAAGGGTTTTTTTTTTTTTGTATACCTTGGTCGAGGCTCGTATGGGAGCTAACACACAACTCACAGCAAGGGGGCATGAGAGAAGAGGGGCGGGAGTGGAAGGGACAAAACAGTGGGGAACAGACACATTAGGTGAACTGTGGAAGGGAGAGGGATGGGGATGGGACGGGGAACATGGCGAAGAGAAGATGGACATTACAGGGACTTTCAGGAAGGAAAGCAGGAGAATTGAAGGAAGTGGGCTTGGGTGGATTATCGGGGGTAGAAAAGATCGAGGATTTGGATGGGGGAAGATAAGAGGTGGTGGTGAACAGCTGTTTTGAAAGCCTGGAGGGAAGAATGGGAAAGAATAGAGTGAGGAAGTTTGTTCCAAAGGCGGGAAAAAAAGAGGAATGAAAGGGTGAAGGTGAGCAGTGATTCGTGATTTTGGTAGTTTTACCAGAAGGGGGTTGTTGGCGGACCTTGAGCGCCCTGTGGAAATGTGGTGGGGACAAATCGCAGAGAGAGCAGGGGGGGCAAGGCTGGAGAGGAGTCGGTAGAAGACAGAAAGACCACCGACCAACCTGCGGTGATTGAGTGAGAGGCCCAAAGACTCAGCTTCATTGCGGGAGATGCCGATGATCTTAAATGCCCTGGTTTCGACAGCGTGAAGCCGAGAAAGGTGGGAGGCAGGAGCACCAGCCCAGAGGGGAGAGCAGTACTCCATCAGGCTACGGACAAAAGCTTTTAAGTGGTCAGGAGCTCAAGAGAGCCGAGGAAGGACTTTGCACAATGGAGGATTCCCAGTCGGCGACTGGCTTTTGAGGCGAGGTTGGAAATGTGACTTTCCTAGGAAAGGTCATGGCAGATAGTGAGACCCAGAAGCTTGAGAGAAAAGACTTCTTCCAGAGGATTGTTGAGAAAGTGGATGGGGGGGTTTTGTAAACGGTCCTTTCGAAGAGACATAGTGAGAGTGTGAGATTTGTCTGGATTGAAAGACATGTTCCACGTGTTGGACCAGTTTGTGATTTTATCCAGATCTGCAGTGAGTGAAGAAGCTGCTGCTTGCCGGTCTGAGGGATGACAGATGGTACGCCAGAGGGTGGAGTCGTCGGCAAAGAGAAATAGAGGATTTTCCAGAGAGTCAGAGAGATCATTGATGAAAACCAGAAAAAGAACAGGGCCCAGAATGCTACCTTGAGGAACTCCAGCCTGCACAGGAAGAGGGGATGAAAGAACTCCATTTAGGGCCACACGTTGACTGCGACAGGAGAGGAAGTCTGCGAGCCATGAGTGGAGATGGCCTTGAATACCATGGGAAGAGAGTTTGGTGAGTAGGGCAGGGTGCCAGACTGTGTCAAAAGCACGTGATATGTCCAGGGATACGGCTTGGATTTCCTGTCTGGCATTGAGGACCTCCATCCATTGATGGGAGAGCAGAAGCAGCATATCCAGGGTAGAGTGACCTGGTCTGAAACCAAATTGATGATTGGAAATCAAGCCATTGGAAAAGAGGAAGGATTTCATGTCTGAAGCGATGATGGATTCCATAACCTTGCTGATGATTGGGAGAAGGCTGATTGGTCTGTAGTTACAGGGATCTGTTTTTGCACCTTTTTTATGCAGGGCAGTGATGTTAGCAGATTTCCAAGCAGATGGCAGATGACCTTGGGCAAATGAGAGGGTGAATAGAACAGAGAGAGGGTGAGGAAGAGCAGAAGAGCAGAAGAGCAGGCTTTGAGGACACGTGGGCTGATGCCGTCTGGACCGGTTGCAGAATCTGACTAGAGGATTGAAAGCAAGCTCTCCACCTTGTCAGGAGAAAAGGATACAGAGTCCAGGAACAGCTTGGTGCGACTGGGTAAAGTAGGTAGCGAAAGTGATGGGATTTTGTGGGTAGAGTGGGTAGAGAAAGTGGGATTTTGTTTTGAACAGTCGTTCATTCAGTAAGTATATTGATCGGCCATTCACTTAGTGCTGTAAATGGTGGTATCAGCACCCCTGTGGGGCTATATGGTGGTATCAGCACCCCGGTGGGGCTATATGGTGGTATCAGCACCCCGGTGAGGCTATATGGTGGTATCAGCACCCCGGTGGGGCTATATGGTGGTATCAGCACCCCTGTGGGGCTATATGGTGGTATCAGCACCCCGGTGGGGCTATATGGTGGTATCAGCACCCCGGTGGGGCTATATGGTGGTATCAGCACCCCGGTGGGGCTATATGGTGGTATCAGCACCCCGGTGGGGCTATATGGTGGTATCAGCACCCCGGTGGGACTATATGGTGGTATCAGCACCCCGGTGGGGCTATATGGTGGTATCAGCACCCCGGTGGGGCTATATGGTGGTATCAGCACCCCGGTGGGGCTATATGGTGGTATCAGCACCCCGGTGGGGCTATATGGTGGTATCAGCACCCCGGTGGGGCTATATGGTGGTATCAGCACCCCGGTGGGGCTATATGGTGGTATCAGCACCCCGGTGGGGCTATATGGTGGTATCATCACCCCGGTGGGGCTATATGGTGGTATCAGCACCCCGGTGGGGCTATATGGTGGTATCAGCACCCCGGTGGGGCTATATGGTGGTATCAGCACCCCGGTGGGGCTATATGGTGGTATCAGCACCCCTGTGGGGCTATATGGTGGTATCAGCACCCCGGTGGGGCTATATGGTGGTATCAGCACCCCGGTGGGGCTATATGGTGGTATCAGCACCCCGGTGGGGCTATATGGTGGTATCAGCACCCCGGTGGGGCTATATGGTGGTATCAGCACCGGTGGGGCTATATGGTGGTATCAGCACCCCGGTGGGGCTATATGGTGGTATCATCACCCCGGTGGGGCTATATGGTGGTATCAGCACCCCGGTGGGGCTATATGGTGGTATCAGCACCCCGGTGGGGCTATATGGTGGTATCAGCACCCCGGTGGGGCTATATGGTGGTATCAGCACCCCGGTGGGGGTATATGGTGGTATCAGCACCCCGGTGGGGCTATATGGTGGTATCAGCACCCCGGTGGGGCTATATGGTGGTATCAGCACCCCGGTGGGGCTATATGGTGGTATCAGCACCCCGGTGGGGCTATATGGTGGTATCAGCACCCCGGTGGGGCTATATGGTGGTATCAGCACCCCGGTGGGGCTATATGGTGGTATCAGCACCCCGGTGGGGCTATATGGTGGTATCAGCACCCCGGTGGGGCTATATGGTGGTATCAGCACCCCGGTGGGGCTATATGGTGGTATCATCACCCCGGTGGGGCTATATGGTGGTATCAGCACCCCGGTGGGGCTATATGGTGGTATCAGCACCCCGGTGGGGCTATATGGTGGTATCAGCACCCCGGTGGGGCTATATGGTGGTATCAGCACCCCTGTGGGGCTATATGGTGGTATCAGCACCCCGGTGGGGCTATATGGTGGTATCAGCACCCCGGTGGGGCTATATGGTGGTATCAGCACCCCGGTGGGGCTATATGGTGGTATCAGCACCCCGGTGGGGCTATATGGTGGTATCAGCACCCCGGTGGGGCTATATGGTGGTATCAGCACCCCGGTGGGGCTATATGGTGGTATCATCACCCCGGTGGGGCTATATGGTGGTATCAGCACCCCGGTGGGGCTATATGGTGGTATCAGCACCCCGGTGGGGCTATATGGTGGTATCAGCACCCCGGTGGGGGCTATATGGTGGTATCAGCACCCCGGTGGGGCTATATGGTGGTATCAGCACCCCGGTGGGGCTATATGGTGGTATCAGCACCCCGGTGGGGCTATATGGTGGTATCAGCACCCCGGTGGGGCTATATGGTGGTATCAGCACCCCGGTGGGGCTATATGGTGGTATCAGCACCCCGGTGGGGCTATATGGTGGTATCAGCACCCCGGTGGGGCTATATGGTGGTATCAGCACCCCGGTGGGGCTATATGGTGGTATCAGCACCCCGGTGGGGCTATATGGTGGTATCATCACCCCGGTGGGGCTATATGGTGGTATCAGCACCCCGGTGGGGCTATATGGTGGTATCATCACCCCGGTGGGGCTATATGGTGGTATCAGCACCCCGGTGGGGCTATATGGTGGTATCAGCACCCCGGTGGGGCTATATGGTGGTATCAGCACCCCGGTGGGGCTATATGGTGGTATCAGCACCCCTGTGGGGCTATATGGTGGTATCAGCACCCCGGTGGGGCTATATGGTGGTATCAGCACCCCTGTGGGGCTATATGGTGGTATCAGCACCCCGGTGGGGCTATATGGTGGTATCAGCACCCCGGTGGGGCTATATGGTGGTATCAGCACCCCGGTGGGGCTATATGGTGGTATCAGCACCCCGGTGGGGCTATATGGTGGTATCAGCACCCCGGTGGGGCTATATGGTGGTATCAGCACCCCGGTGGGGCTATATGGTGGTATCAGCACCCCGGTGGGGCTATATGGTGGTATCATCACCCCGGTGGGGCTATATGGTGGTATCAGCACCCCGGTGGGGCTATATGGTGGTATCATCACCCCGGTGGGGCTATATGGTGGTATCAGCACCCCGGTGGGGCTATATGGTGGTATCAGCACTCCGGTGGGGCTATATGGTGGTATCAGCACTCCGGTGGGGCTATATGGTGGTATCAGCACCCCGGTGGGGCTATATGGTGGTATCAGCACCCCGGTGGGGCTATATGGTGGTATCAGCACCCCGGTGGGGCTATATGGTGGTATCAGCACCCCTGTGGGGCTATATGGTGGTATCAGCACCCCGGTGGGGCTATATGGTGGTATCAGCACCCCGGTGGGGCTATATGGTGGTATCAGCACCCCGGTGGGGCTATATGGTGGTATCAGCACCCCGGTGGGGGCTATATGGTGGTATCAGCACCCCGGTGGGGCTATATGGTGGTATCAGCACCGGTGGGGCTATATGGTGGTATGAGCGCCCCGGTGGGGCTATATGGTGGTATCATCACCCCGGTGGGGCTATATGGTGGTATCAGCACCCCGGTGGGGGCTATATGGTGGTATCAGCACCCGGTGGGGGCTATATGGTGGTATCAGCACCCCGGTGGGGGCTATATGGTGGTATCAGCACCCCGGTGGGGCTATATGGTGGTATCAGCACCCCGGTGGGGCTATATGGTGGTATCAGCACCCGGTGGGGCTATATGGTGGTATCAGCACCCCGGTGGGGCTATATGGTGGTATCAGCACCCCGGTGGGGCTATATGGTGGTATCAGCACCCCGGTGGGGCTATATGGTGGTATCAGCACCCCGGTGGGGCTATATGGTGGTATCAGCACCCCGGTGGGGCTATATGGTGGTATCATCACCCCGGTGGGGCTATATGGTGGTATCAGCACTCCGGTGGGGCTATATGGTGGTATCAGCACCCCGGTGGGGCTATATGGTGGTATCAGCACCCCTGTGGGGCTATATGGTGGTATCAGCACCCCGGTGGGGCTATATGGTGGTATCAGCACCCCTGTGGGGCTATATGGTGGTATCAGCACCCCGGTGGGGCTATATGGTGGTATCGGCACTCCGGTGGCGCTATATGGTGGTATCAGCACCCCGGTGGGGCTATATGGTGGTATCAGCACCCCGGTGGGGCTATATGGTGGTATCAGCACCCCGGTGGGGCTATATGGTGGTATCAGCACCCCGGTGGGGCTATATGGTGGTATCATCACCCTGGTGGGGCTATATGGTGGTATCAGCACCCCGGTGGGGCTATATGGTGGTATCAGCACTCCGGTGGGGCTATATGGTGGTATCAGCACCCCGGTGGGGCTATATGGTGGTATCAGCACCCCGGTGGGGCTATATGGTGGTATCAGCACCCCGGTGGGGCTATATGGTGGTATCAGCACCCTGGTGGGGCTATATGGTGGTATCAGCACCCCGGTGGGGCTATATGGTGGTATCAGCTCCCCGGTGGAGCTATATGGTGGTATCAGCACCCCGGTGGGGCTATATGGTGGTATCAGCACCCCGGTGGGGCTATACTCACCCAGTGATTTAACAAGCTCAGCGGGAGACCAACACCGTTACCTTGTTCCCCATGTTCACATATTTCAAAAGAAGGAAAATGGCACGTTTCAGACTTTTCATATTTAAAGTCCACAAAGCTCATATTCGTTATGAGAAAGATGAGTTTCTCTGCCTTGTCAGATGAAAGACGGTTTTATTTTGTTATCATATGCTACACAAGCAGCACTGCTGAACAATCCCGAATACTCAAGCATTCCAGAATACTTTTCTGTTCTTGAGTATGGCAGCTTGACTGCCAGGTAGCTATCATTTATTGGAAGCCAGGTAGCTGTGCCGCTGATGCTATGCCCCTGCACCGGTACAGTGGTACTCATTTTGCCAACCTCGGAAGGATGACAGATTGAGTCAACCCAACCTGGTGTTAATTTAGCAGCCAACAAGGCTTGAATTCAGTACCCTATGACCCTAAACCAGCCACCCTAGCTGCTAAGCCAACACGAGGCTTCTCAGAATACTGTTGGTCCACCTTTGAAATGTGAACACTAACGCTTTGATGCACTCGGTACACCTGGAACATATGACGTCAAGACGTACTGGCTAGGAAGGATGTACAGTAGGTATTAACTTTTAACCTCAGCAGCGGACGAGTGATCACGTTTCCTCTTTGTCCTCGTGGCTGTTTCAAAAGCAATTGGTTATTACCCTCGCCGAAGGAGAGGGGATTGCGTTTGGGTCCGTTTGTTACTTGCAAAATCTAAGATTTTTCAAGTATATTGGTCAGTCGATTTTGTTATTCTGTCTATCCGTCTGTCTGTCTGTCTGTCTGTCAATCGCCTACAGGTCACAATTCTAAACTGATCGTCAAGAAACTTTACCAGGTTGTAGAGGTAGTTTCAACTGAGAAGCCTATTGATTTTGAGGTGAAAGGTCAAAGGTCATCTTGAGGTCAAGTTTCTAAAATCATCATTTGTCATCCGATTGACTTGAAAGTTGAATAGGATTTGCATAGTGCATTACTGAATTGGGAAACCAACTATTTTTGAGGTCAAAAGTTCAAAGGTCAACTTCTAAAATCATCAATTTTCATCTGATTGACTTGAAAAATAAACAGCAGTTGCATAGTGCATGACTGAATTGGAAAACCAACTATTTTTGAGATCTAAAGGTCAAAGGTCAACTCAAAGGCAAACATCTAAAATCATCAATTTTCAACTGAAAAATCGTCAATTTACACCCTATTAACTTAGTTATGGAACAGAAATTGCATCGTCCATCACTGAATTGGGAAAACAACTATTGAGGTCAAAAGGTCAAAGGTCAAAGGTAAACTGAAGGTCAAACTTCCAAAATCATCAATTTCAATCTGAAAAATAATAAATTTTCATCCGATTGACCTGAGCTTTGATTAACAATGGCAATTTTAATCTTCATGAAATGGACAATGTGATGTATCCATGGCAACCTTTGGAGAGGGGCATGGATTTTGAAAGTATCGTGCTCTGCACGACGTCTTCATGAATGATGAATAATCAAAAGACAAACGTCATGGGTCAGGGTCAGGTGTCCGATCAAAGCGAGACGTCTTGGTACCCGGTTATCACTGCCAGCAGTTATAAAGTGGCAGTTCCAGTTATGTCTCTTATTAATTACGTAACACACCAGTACACCACACAAAAGAAGTCCTGGCGAGGGTCTGCAATCTCTGATTGCTCTTTTTCTTGTTATATATGAATCAGGTGTGCTTTAGAAAAGTTATGTACTGTTTCTCTGTGAGTTTCAAAGCAAAATAAATTTGATAACACCCGGTTTGCAGTATTGATGCGTTTTCTCAATTACAGAGGCAAATTTTTTTTCTACCCAACACATGACAATTGCCTGCTGTTTCGAAATATTAATGTTAATGCACATCTTCTTGAAACGTCTATTTTGCAACAGTTTTTTTTTTAATTTGTTTATTGAAATTCGCCCAAAACAAGGGTGAAAGCTCCACATTTTTGAGTTCTATACAGTACGGTCCTGTAATCGGTAATCGGCACTCCCACCGACTCCAATTGGCCGATACAGATGACCGAAAAATTCCGATTATCAATACCGATATCGGGCCAGCACTAATAGTCACCCTAAAACCAGTTTCATACCTCCCATCAACTGCCCCCCCCCAAACAATGATTTATGTAAGAATACATTTTTGTGTACATACGAATGTGATGTTGATGCAATGCAGCCATGATGGACCAAATGGCCTCCTGTGTTGAAGTCCCTTGTATACTCTCTTCTTTCACAGCACACATGACAGACAATGTTGGCTGCCATCTTGGTTTTAGTCACAATCATTGTCACTTTTGTACAACTTTCTCAATATAGACAATATCACTGCACCAGATTTCATCTTTTAACTGTTTGTTTGTTTTTTTTGACATGTTCTTCAATGAAAAGTCCACATCAACCTGCAATGACCATCGTATATACTGTACAAGGAAGCTCAGAAAGGAAGAGGCAATCAGGGCCATCCTGCCTGTGTTGCGTTTGCATCTTTTCACTATCCACCTACGAACTTAAACACGAACTACATGAGCTTGAATGAACTTGCATTCATGATCCCTAAACCTGCACCACAAAACTTGCCATCCAAGCTCTATGTAATCCATGGTAGTGTCTGCGTGGTCATTGCGCCAGTTCAAAAACATTCCACTGCATTGTGAAAGACACCATAAGGGATAAAACTGCAAACAGCTGCCTTTACATACCCACAAAAAGTAGGCAAATGGCAATCTACTCTACAAACATCCCCTCAGAGCACAAATACGAAAATCTGATGGAAAAACTGCACCATGTTGGTGCGAAGACAGGTTGAGCGTTTGAAAGCTCCTGAGACAATGGGGCGAGAGACCCCTGGTGGTGGGTACTTGAGCTACATACAACAATCATTCACATCTTAAACCACAGCCATGTTGCAATTTAAACAACGCACAGATTATACACCATCCGCGTCTTCATGGTCTCATGCAAAGATATAAAATTACTATCAATGTACGAATATCAGATCATGGTTAAAAAAAAAAAAAAACACAAAAACACTATATATCAAAATGACAAAATTATGAGGAATTTCACGGAGCAGGAACGTATACATGATATCTCATGAGGTATACATCCATCCATTGGAACCATACTCTGTACAGAGCGTCGGTGCTCTGCACAATCCTGGACGGGTCGCCACTCCGCCGCAGGCAACTCGAATGGTTCAATCATCCCAGGAAGCTGGTACTCATTTTGCCAACCTTGGAAGGATGACAGGATGAGTCAACCCCACCTGGTATTAATTCATCGGGTAAGTGTGATTTGAACACAGGACCCTAGGATCCCAAGCCCACCACTCTAACCATTAAGCCAACACCAGGCATATAATCTCATCAAAGTGCGTCAAATAAAATAATTGGATCTACTTGTAAAGGAACATTACCTCTTTCAATTAAAACAGGGGAAGATACCTTTATGCTATTCCTGACAGCCGAAGATAAGCATCCCACTCGTGTAACATCCTTGTAAATGTCAATGATACAAGGAAGTGTAAATAAGCATGAAGATCAATCGCTTTTTCATCGGAAATTCAGGCTTTAATTGCTTGCCGGCAGCAATAAACGATCGCTTGTTCGATGGCAAAAAGAACGGGTTCCTGAATAAAGTACAACATCAAAAGTGAAGAATGGGAGAGGAACAGTACAGGTACGGTGGGTGCATCCTGATGATTCCTCAAGAACAAGATGCATTTGGCAGGATTCATCTCCGAGAAATACAATGATCTCAGGCATACACCAAATGTGACATTTTGAGGGTAAAAGGACCGAAGGAACACTCACAGCCATGGCTAGGCCGATACAAAATGCAGATTGTGAACATGATCGTTTTCCACACCACTTCAGTTGCACAACTGGTGACTGAGGTTGTTTGGGCTCAGGTCAAAGCTGAGCAAAAAAAGTCACACGGTGACCGAACAATTTGGCTGAATTGTGGAGAGTAACACACAAATATTGGAACCGAATTCCAAAATCGTACTTTAATAAACTGTATGTGCTGGTGTGAAAGCAACGGGTGTAAAGGACTCACAAACAACACAGAAATACATTGTCCACTTTGCACACATTTCATGTTCTGTTTGTACACTAATCTATTATAACATGAATCAATTCACTATCTAGTTGCAATTACTCACGTGGAAGAACCAGCATCACAGGGCTTAACTTTACGACCGAGCAAGATGTCGCCTAACTTTACAATCCCACAATAGATTGCATGGTCGAACTTCACAACTCAGGATTGCATGGTGTACTTCACAACCCATCATCACATTACATGGCCTAACTTTACTGTCTAGAATCGCATGGCCAAGCTTTACAACATCATATCGCATCACATGGCCTAACTTTACAACGCAGTCATTGCAACACAATGATGCCTCGGTGCCGGCCCCACATTCAAAAGAAGCCCATAATGACCAAAGTTGTTCTTTTAAGTGTACACATTGTGATACATTCCAATAAGTAATATACAGGTAGTGGACAAAAAAAAATGGAAACACCAACATAGTCACTTAATAGGGTGCTGGGCCACCAAGTGCGGCCAGTACGGTCTGTATGCACCGTGGCATAGAGTCAACCAGCGTCTGGAATTCTGCAGGAGGGATGCGGCACCATTCTTCCATGAGAAAGTCAATCAACTCACACATGTTTGATGGAGATGGAAAATGCTGTCTCAGGCATCGTTCCAGAATATCCCATAAATGCTCAACTGGGTTCAGATCTGATGACTGAAAAGGCCAGGACATATGGATAACATCAGTGTCACGGTCATCAACCCATTGGGCGACCACATGTGCTCTGTGGATGGGGGCGTTGTCATCCTGGAAGACACCCCTTCCGGCAGGAAAGAAATGCTGCAACATGGGGTGAAGATGATCACTCAGGTCCATCAAGTACGATTGGCATTGACCTTGCCCTCTAAGGGAATATCTGCACTCAAACAATGCCACGAAAATGCACCCCACAGCATTATAGAACCACCAGAACCCTTCACGATTGAAACCAAGCTCTCAGGTTGTAGAATTCTTTGGGTTGGTGCCACAAGTGCACTCATCCGTTTGGCGAGAACAAAGTGAAGGATGATTCTTCTGAACATACCACATTTCTCCACGACTTGGGAGTCCACTGCTTGTGCTCTTTGCACGACTGGACTCACAAACGTGCATTGCCAGGTTTGATGAGGGGTTTTGCACTGCAATCCGACGATGGTATTTGGTTCTGTAGAGTTCTCGGAGGACCGTCTTTGGTGATACTGGCTGCTTGTGCCCCAAGTTGAAATTTAAAGTCAATTGATCTGCAGTTTCTCACCTGCTTTGCCTTGCACTTCAAATTAATGCATGGATATCATGCTCCTGGAGTATGCACCTCTGCCCACTCTTGCCCTTTGCTGATGATGTCTTTCCTTGGAGTTCCATGATGACATCACCTCAGACACTGTTGCTCGTGAAAGAAACATCAGAAAGTCGAGCTGACTTTGTCACTGAAGCTCCTGCCAAACGTGCCCCAACAATCACTCTTTCAAAGTCACTGAGGTCACCTCTTGCAGCCATAATTATTTGCCCACAGGCCTGTGCAGCATTTTTGTACATGACCCAAAGCATGCTGGGATTTTATTTGCTTTATTAACATATGTGGAAGCCATTGCTTTCAATATACTTGGTGTCCCTCTTTTACACAGGTGTTTCCATTTTTTTTGTCCAACATACACACACACACACACACGTGTGTATATATATATATATATATATATATATATATATATATATATATATATATATATATATATATACATATATATATATATATATATATACATACATATCCACTCCACCGGTCGAAAGTTTTAGAACACCCCCATTTTTCAGTTTTTACTGAAATTTAAGCCGTTCAAGTCCAGTGTTTAACCTGAAATGGTACAAAGCTAAGCGGTAAACTGCCAGAGGTTAAGAAAAAAAGTTTAGGTTACCAAAAACTGAAAAATAATGTAAATTTCAAAGAGTTGCTAAGAAAGGCCCTTTTCAGGAAACAAGTAATGGGTTAGCAACTGCAGCTGTTCTGCAGCAATGGAAGTAAATTAAGCCTTGAAAGTTGATGCAAACAATTCCTGCAGGTGTCCCAACTTTTGTCGATTAGTTACAAACCCTCTGTCTGTATAAAAGCAGTGTTGGAACAGACTGTGTTGCTACACCCTCTGAAGCATTATTTGGACAACATTGCACTGCAGGAAGAAGTATATTGCTATCATAATGGTGAGAAAAAGACAATTAACAAAGGAAGACAGAATGACCATTATAACCCTTAAAAGTGTCGCTCTTTCCTTTAGATAAATTGCAAAGTAAGCCAAGGTGTCAATGAGTACAATTTCCTACACCATCAAAAGGCACTTGGAAACTGGAGGAAACTCTGACAGGAAGAGGTCTGGCAGACCCAAAGACACAACACAATCAGAAGACAAGTTTCTGAGAGTCAACAGCTTGCATGATAGGCAGCTCACAGGACAGCAGCTTCAAGCACAGCTTAACACTGGTCAAAGTAAGGAAGTCTCTGTTTCAACTGTGAAGAGGAGACTTCGAGCTGCAGGTTTGAGAGGTAGAGTGGCAGTAAAAAAAAAGACATTGCTAAGATGGCAAAATAAGAAAAAGAGGCTTGCCTGGGCCATGAAGCACCCCAGTGAACTACTGAAAACTGGAAGAAGGTCTTATGGACCGATGAATCAAAATTTGAAATCTTCAGTTCATCACGCAGGGTTTTTTACGCCGTCGAGTAGGCGAAAGGTTGTTTCCTCAGTGTGTGACACCAACTGTCAAACATGGAGGAGGAAGCACGATGATCTGGGGCTCTTTTGCTGGATCCAGAGTCGGCGACTTGCACAGAGTGACTGGCACCCTGAACCAAAAGGGCTACCACAGCATTTTGCAACACAATGCAATACCCTCTGGTCTCCGCCAAGTTAGTCAGGGGTTCATCCTACAGCAAGATAAACCCAAAACATACCTCCAGGCTATGTCAGAACTACCTTAGAAGAAAACAACAAGACGGTAGGCTTAAAATCATGGAATGGCCAGCACAGTCTCCAGACTTAAACCCCATCGAGCTGGTTTGGGATGAACTGGACAGAAGGGTGAAAGCAAAGTAACCTACAAGTGCAACACATGTGTGGGAACTTCTGAAACAGTGTTGGGAAGAACTTTCCGAACAATATTTGATTTCCATTGTCGAAAGAATGTCACGAGTATGTTCGGCTGTTATACCTGCAAAAGGTGGCTACTTTGACGAGTCAAAAATTTAGATTTAATTTTGTTCAACAAAACCGTTCCATGATTTCTTTTTTTTTATCTGCAATTGTTTATTTGTTCTATGCTTTAATTTCAGAATACATTGAAACATTAAACTGCTTAAATTTCAGTAAAAACTGGGAATATATATATATATATATATATATATATATATATATATATATATATATATATATATATATATACATATACATATACACACGACTGGGATGTGCTTACACATTGTGTATATGAACTGTTTCCCATTGTCTCGGGTCGTTCACCTGCATTTGATTTTTCATTTATATATTTTCATTTTTTTTCCTTTTCATGTATTTAGTTTTTCATTTACGGATGCTTTCCGATAGTTTTGTGATTTTTCCTGGTGTATCGGCTTCGATGTCCGTCGGCACACAAAATTACCGTGCTTCCCCAATGTCTTGGGCAAACTCACCTGCGCTTTTTTCATGTTGTTTTTTCATTTATATTTTTTTCATTTATGGATGTTGTCTGACGATTCTGTGATTTTTTTTCCGGTGTACTGGCTTTGATGTCCATCAGCATGCAAAATTTCAGCTTTCTATGTCACCCAGAAGGCACTGATCTTTAATATCAGCCAGTCAATCAGTCAAGGTTTTACTAATTTTTTTAGTTGCCAAGTAATCATGTTGTCATGTTATAGTTTACATTTTATTTCTGGACTGTAGTCATTTACTAGCATGTGGCGTTACTGCACTGTCAATGCCATTGCACATGCATGGGTGAGAGGCAGAGTGGGAGAGTTAGTTTGGAGGAGAACTACAGACAAAAAAAAAAAAAGAAGAGGAGAATGATAGACAAATGGGGACCAACAAATTTGTCTGGTACTTGGGTAAATAGGCCCACAAAAGGTTAATCCAGCTCTGATCACATGGACTTTAAAACTGAGCATCACATTTCAAGTCCTAATTTTACAATTCATCATCACATTGCCAAGATTTACAAACCAGAATTGCATGGCATAATTTCCAACCCATCATCACATCACATGGCCTAATTTTACAACCCATCATCACAAGGCCTAACTTCAAAACCCCTCGTGGCATCGTGAGGCCTAACTTTACAATGCATCACATGACAAGGCCTAACTTTACAATTCAGCATCACATTACAAGACCTAATTTTACAACACAGCATCACATGGCCTAACTTTACAACCAATCATCACATTACATGGCCTAATTTTACAACCCCTCATGGCATCGCGAGGCCTAACTTTACACCAGTACTATATAGCATCTAACAATTGATCGCCAGCCTTGAATATTGAAATTATCATGACTTTCTGAGAACAACATTACAAACAACACTGCCAGATAGGTCACTAGTAAATGCCAGACCCACGGTTAACCATAGTGGATCCTCTTTGGCTTTATAACCCAGAATAGCAACATTTACATTTTCAAAGCCTGTGCTCAAGTGAGCCAAGGCTATCTGTGAAATTAAACCGACACATAGCCACTAGGTCATGATAGATGTTGGAACGGGCATGTATGACACATATAACAACACCTTACCCTTGGCTGTCATGGCAGACTCAATGAAGTCCAATGTTGCTTCATCCTCACAGATATCATAAGGCATGTTTCCATCAGCGTTTACAGCAAGCAAATCTGCACCACTAGGAAGGAGGTTTGGGGGGGTATACCAAAATAAAAATTATAGTGAAGCAAACAAATTCCGCTACAATTCCACCCTCTCCCCCCCCAAACAGCATGGTGTATTACAATATATTTAGGGAATGAAGGCCATTTAGCTCAACATGACTGTGTCATATCACCAGCACTTCAAATTATTGCAAGCTGTGCGAGTTATATCACAAACCAATGAAGATAATGCGGGACAAAGACTGGATGGACTATTCTCAAAGATACTGTGGGAGTTTTAAACTATGAAACCAAAATGCAACAGCTCCAAGACGTAGTCAATCCTGCTGGTACTGTATAAAAGCAGAAGTTTTATTGTAATTTGGCCCTGTCAGAAATCAAGATCAGAACATACTAGAGAGTTCATGGAACATCTTACCCAGCACTGTCTTGAGAAATATGGACAAAGGCGGGGTCTATGAGTGGCAAATTTGATTGGGCGTGATGATGTCAAATTCCATAATATTTTATCCAAGTACTGCGAAATGGAAAGGTTTTGAAAGTGCCAAATAGGTGAGATTGTTGTGGTGCCGGGGTTCGGTGGCGAGGGCGACCGCCAGATGGAGCAGTTGGGCCGTCTCCCACCGAACACCGAAATTGGAAGGTCGTCACCCCGGATAACTCCGGAGTCGACGGGTCACTTAAAGGACCGTGGTCGCCAATATTTCAACGGCGTGAGGTAGGGTCCACTTGTCTATTCCAATTTACCTAAGTACTCATGCCATCTAACTACCGGGGAAGCCACACCCTCAGCCGGCTTTGTCCGAACCGAGTCGCTGTTACCGACTCGGATCTGGCATAACCGAGCGGGAGTTACCAAAGCCGCGCGGGTCCAAATGACAATTTATGGCACAAACGGCCTCACTATTTCTCAAGCCCACGCAGTGCTGGGTCAATGATAGAAATGACAGGCAACGAGCTGGTACATTTAACAGGGGTTTATTTATAATAGGGCGGGAGACACAGAGCATATATGCAGGCAAAGTACAGTGAGCAAAAGCACTTAACAATTTCTACTTATAGGACGGCACCACCACAGACACACACACACACCAAAATAAAATGGACCCGGATTGTCTTTATTTTGACCCTCACAGCCAAGGGGATAGACAGGCTGGAGGTCAGAGTTCTGCTGGTACCTGGCCGCGTTTGCACGGCTTGCCGACCTGCCCTTGTGGAGCTCGGGATTCTTGTGGAAGGGCTTGGGAAGATCGGAAGCTCCAACCACCACGGTGGGACTCAAACCCACACGGACAACCTCGCACCAAGCGCCAAGGAACCAAAACGAAGCGGCAGACGCCAGCCAGCACCAAGACGGAAGATGGCCAGCAGACCAGACCAGACGATCCAGACGGATCGCACTGACAATTATCCAATCCCTCCTGTGAGGTGGGAGGGATCCGTCCTGAGGTAAGTCTGCCTCCCATTGGACGGGTGGCGTGTCGGTGGCCCGCCCCCCGAAGAGGCTCTGTAGTTGTTTCTGGCCTTCTGGCTTCCCATTGGCTGGAGCACCTCGGCTTTGCTCGCTCTTCGTCCATTGGCTGGAGGAAACACTCCCTGCCCTTCATCGGAGCGGAGCCTCAATCTAAGGCGATGAAGGCTCCGCCCACGCCTTCAGCCAAAAACACGTGGATAATGGAGTCGGTGCGCGAAGGTTTGGTTGGGTGGCGGAACGAAGCAGGATGTTGTTGTTGGGGAATATAAAAAAAAAACTAACTACAAAATAACTCGAGTGCACACATGAAATTCCCGTTAGACACAGGGGATGGATTCTAACTATACACATATACTTAACGAAATAACTAAACTTTGGGACTGCTGACTGTCTGTGTGCAAGAGGCTTCCAAATCCATAACAATGTGTTCTGCAGTGTTCAAGTTTATAATGAAATTGAAACAAGTAAAAAGAAAAAAGCATAAAATGTCATCGTGCCTATTTTTTAGTAATTTTGCTGTCTGGAGTTAAAAAAAAAAAAACTAGCCCATATTTATGTGCAACTAAAGTGGCCACCAGTCTACAAGTCGGCCATATTTAATCAGATCGCAAAATAAATGGAGATGCATGTGTACGCCATTGTGTACTGTGCTTGTGCCAAGTTTGAACAAAATCGGACCACGCATGTCTGAGAAATGCTTGGACACATTAAAGTAACAAAATGGCCACCAGCCGGCCATCTTGCATCTGATCTCGGACAAAAAATGAGGTGCATATGTAAGCCATCAATCTTTATCTGTGTGCCAAGTTTGAACATCGGTAAATGCATGTCCAAGAAATGGTTGAGGACATGTTCAATATCGGGGTTTTTTTGTTTTTTTTTACAACTAAGATGGCCACAAGTTGGCCATATTGGATCTGATGTTGAAAAAGAAAGGTGTGCATTTGTAAGCCATCATTCATTGTCTGTGTGCCACGTTTGGACACATTCGGTAAATGCATGTCCGAGAAATGGTTGAGGACATGTTCAACATCAGGTTTTTTTTTTTCATAACTAAAATGGCCGCCAGTCAGCCATCTTTGATCTGAAGTTGGGAAAAAAATGACATGCATACATATACCATCATGTGTTGTCTTTTTGCCAAGTACGAATAAAATTGGTATATACACGTCAGAGATATGGTTGCGGACGCACGGACACGAAAATCGAGACCAAATCCACAAGCCCACGTTTCCGGACTCAGTCTGATAGGGGCTAATAAAATTAAGATTTTAAAGGTGGTATAGATTTTCAGAAGTTTACCGCCTTGATGCAGTGTCTTTTATACCGCCTTATCTAACATGTCGCATTAGTTATCCGTGCCTGTTGTTTGTGTCCTTTATGACGTCCGTGAAGACAGTAACTTTCCTGTTTGGAATGATTTTCAATTTTGTTTGAATCTCAGGCAGGCAGACAGAGTAAAAAATTATCGGCCCATTCGTGAGCGGAACAAATTCAGAGGCAAAGTACTGTTGAACTGCATGTTCATGTTCCGATTTGTATTCAAAATATAACATTTAATTGAAATGAAGTAGTTCCTAATTTTACAATCATGAGGCCTAACTTTACAACCCAGCATCGTGTAGCCCAACTTTATAACACTACAATAGTATCTAACAATCTCATCAGCCTTGAATATAAACTGATATTTGTACAGACAGACAGACAGAAGTGATCCGATTGCTTAACCTCGCTTTTCGCTTCACATGCACGGGGTAAAAATCTCGAATGCAAGCGCACTGCTCAAGCAGACTCGAATGCCCTGGAGGGAAGAGCGAGACAACATACTCGAAAAGATGGTTCTTGTGTAAAAAGAAAACAAAATACAGCATAAATTTCAAGGTGACTTTTAAATAGAAATAATCACCAACATGCGAGCACAGTGGCGGGCCTCGTTTTTGCCGAAGTTTACGAGGCCAACCCAAGGGAATCCAATGAGAGTAGCACCGGATATATCTGTAACATGCCGAAGGCCCAAGATCAATGTGCTCTCACTAGGAAATGAGGTGGTTGACCAGGTGTACATGGCCACAGGTGGCAGCGGCATGCAAGGGGGTCCACAGCTCATGATCCAGTGCATTAACGTTTGCTCCATGTTGCAACAACACTTTCAGCACGTACTCAAAGTCATCGATGCAGCACTGCACAAGGCAAAACAGGCACAACATTTGGTGAAGGGGGAGAGGTTAATGAAATGACATATTTAAAATTCTTAGTCATTATCAAAATTTGTCTCAAACATTGTTTTTAACAAGAGTCCACTGTACAGAATGTAGCAGAAACCAATCATAGAGCCAAAAACTTGGTAATGAAAGTCAATATGGAAAAGTAACTGAAACAATGCAAATAGCACGTTCTTCATCACACGTTACATGTCAGCGACAATATGAAGCAACCACTTGAATTTGACCATGTAAAAAGGACACAAAACTTAGTGTTTGCTACAAATATGACCTTTTAGTAAGAGCCATCTAACAGATTTCCATCTTGGGTTGTATCAAATGCATTTGAAAGTCTTCTATGCTAACGTTCCTAACAGACAGGATTATCATTCTAGAACGTCAACTATGCCAGGTAATCAAACATTCCAACTTGTAACTTGTGTGTGATCACACACACACACACACACACACACACACACACACACACACACACACACACACACACACACACACACACACACACACACACACACACACACACACACACACACACACACCGTGAAACATAAGCACAGACACAAATGCGAGACGCACGCATGAGATACACATGTGCGAGACGCACACACGAACACGAGACACATGCATGAGACACACACAACAATGAACTTTGACTTCAACAAACACACTTACTGAACTCAGGGAAAGCAATGAACAGTACCTACATAAAGTCTACATCCCCTTTCAAATTTTTCACCTTTTGCTGCCTCATAGCCTGGAATTGAATTACATCAAATCAGACTTCCAAGTGGAAAAGAAATTCCACAAATTTCAGAAAATTAATTTAAAATACAAAACTAGAAAATCTTGGTTGGATAAGTGTCCATCACATACATAACAGCAATTATAACTGAGCTCAGGTGTAACCGATCACCTTCAAAATCACACACCTAGTTAATTGGTCTCGACCTGTGTTAAATTGTAGTGATTCTGATTATTTCAGAAGAAAAAAAAAATCAGCTATTCCTGTAGGTTTCCTCTGCTGGGTACTGCATTTCACAGCAAAGACTCAACCATGAGAACCAAGGAGCTTTCAAAAGACCTCCAGGATAAAGTTGTGTAAAGGCACAGATCAGGGGATGGGTATAAAAATATTTCAAAGGCCTTGAATATTCCTTGGAGCACAGTTGATACAATCATTCAGAGGTGGAAGGCGTATGGTACCACCAAGATCCTGCCTAGATCAGACCGTCTCTCCAAACTGGATGATCAAGCGAGGAGGAGACCGAAGCAAGGAAGCCAAGAAGCCAATGGCAACTTTGAAAGAGCTCCATGCCTTTCAGGCAAGACTGATCACTGTGTGCATGTGACAACAATATCCCAAGCACAAGTCTGGCCTGTACGGTAGGATGGCAAGAAGGAAGCCATGACTCAAAAAGGCCACCTTGAGTCCAGTTGAGTTATGGAAAAAACCACTCCGGAGATTCTGAAGCCATGTGGCAAAACGTTTTGAGGTCTGACGAAACCAAGATGGAACTTTTTGGCCTAAATGCAGAACGTTACATTTGGTGCAAACCCAACACAGCACATCACCCAAAGAACACCATACCGACTGTAAAACTTGGTGGTGGCAGCATCATGCTATGGGGGAAGTTTCTCATCAGCAGGGACTGGGGCACTCGTCAGGATAGAAGGGAAAATGAATGGAGCAAAATACAGAAATATCCGAGAGGAAAACCTGCTGCCCTCTGCAAGAAAGCTGAAATTGGGACGGAAGTTCACCTTTCAGCATGACAACGACCCGAATCACACAGCTAAAGCTACACTGGAGTGGCTTAGGAACAAAAAGACAAATGCCCTCGAGTGGCCCGGTCAGAACTCCGACCTAAATCTAATCAAAAATCTGTGGCATGACTTGAAGATTGTTGTCCATCAACACTCCCCACGCAACTTGACAGCTTGAACAGTTTTGTGGAGAAGAATGGGCAAATATTACTCAATCAAGGTGTGCAAAGTTGGTGGAGACCTATCCGAACAGGCTCACAGCTGTAATTGTTGTCAAAGGTGCTTCCACCAGGTATTAACTCAGGGATGGACATTTATCCAACCAAGATATTCTAGTTTTGTATTTTTAATTAATTTTCTGAAATTTGTATAATCTGTTTTTCACTTGGAAGTTGTGGGTTACGATGTGTAAATAAAGGTGGAAAAAAAAAAGTCTCATTTAATGTAATTTAATTCCAGGCAATAAGGCAGCAAAAGGTGAAAATTTTGAAACGGGGTGTAGACTTTCTATGGGCACTGTAACTTTCAGGGGCACTTTGGGTATCCACAAAGCCATCTTTTTGATTACTTTTGTCTGAGTCAGGAAGTTAGAGTAATTTCTCCATCTCCATGGAAGCTCACCCACAGGGTATGTTTGTACTATATCCTCGAAATACTGAGCAGCTTGCAAGGAAGCAGCACACACCATTTTTGAAGTCCTTGGTGTAACTCGGCCATGGTCAGAAATAAGCTGCCAACCTCCCAGACTCATACAGGATGCTCTAACCATTATGAACCTTGAACTAAACAGGAGATTGGATCTCTCATTTACCGAAAATTCTACAAAAGATTGAATCTCTCCTTCGCCAAACACTTTATTAGAGCTTCGATCTGTCTTTCACTAAAATCTTAACAAAACATTAGTTCTCAGCTTCAGTGAAAATTTAACAAGAGACTGGATCTCTCCTTCACAATGGATATCCACCTTCACCAAAAGTTTAACAAGAGATTGGATCTCTCGTTTAGTAAAAAAATTTTTTATGAGAGATTGGATGTTTTTTTGAAAATTTTACAAGACACTCCCCAGCACTCACCGATGAACATCTAAAAGTTTGTCGAAGATCCGTTTGGCCATCTAAAATCATCAGACTCGGTGGCTTAATGGTTGGAGTTTCCACTCGGAGTCTGGGAAGTCGACGGTTCAACCGACCACCACCAAGTCATGCCAAAGACTTTAAGAATGGTGCATACCGTTTCCTTGCTTGACACTCAGGATTTTAAAAGACTAGAACATGGACAAATGACCAGAGGTTGCCAATCATTGCACAGTCTTTATGGGCCTACTGGCCGACTGTATTTAAGTAGCTTGCTCGAGGATTTATATCACGAGAAACACCTGCTCCCTATGGGGAGTGTAATACCCCCCCCCCCTTTAGTAGGGGTCAGTAAAACATTTTTACTCTGCCAGGTATACTCGAACAGTGGAAAATTGCAAGTCATCTCCACAATTGTAGTATCGTCTCGCACCACCACCGGGTGGCATGATGTGATGCACATTTATATAGAGGATTCGCTTCCCCCCACCCCCTCGTGAAACCAGGTGGAAGACTATTTAATGCCCACGACCTGACCCTGAATACCCCAAGCATGCATACAAAATTTGTTGATTGGCCAAAATGTTTTCGAAATAGATAGAAACACACGTTCCCTCATGGAGGGGCTTGGAAAAATATATTTTATCTCGTGCCTTGTATGCACCTCCCCTCTCTCCAAGAGGGGTCAGTATACCATTTCCACTGTACCATGTGTACAGGCAAAAATCCTGTCTCCCCACCCTTGCGGGGGAGGGGGGTTATATTATGTCCGTGACCTGACCTCGGGTACCCACAGCACATTTGCAAAATTTGGTGGAGATTGGCCAAGGTATTTTCGATTCTAAAATCATCAGACGTACGCGCACGTACCTTATTTAATACAGTAGGATATTAACATCTCTCCCTCACTGAAAATTTAACAGGTGTTTGGATCTCTCTTCACAAAAACCTTTATGCCATGGCGTACGATAGATGCCATTATTTAACTTCCTGAAGTGAATCAAATAATGTGAGAAACTCGATATTTAACCGACATATCAGTTGATAATGATAGAATACACGTGAAATTTTGCAAGCTTTAAAAATTACAAGCAGGTTGAAACAACTTTTGGGATAACCCTCACAGATTGTTTCTAATTTCAAGCACCGCTCTCTCAGGTCAGGTCAGGTATGGGAGCATGCACCAGAGCAGCGCGTCACTGGGTCCACTTTCCGCCGGTACTCCAGGGGCATCCGTCTGGCCATCCCCCAGGCAGATGCCTGGCCCATCCCCATCTCCATGAGATGCCGATCAACCTGCAGCAACCACGAGGCACGTGGTCGGCCCATTGGCCTCCTCCACTCACGAGACTCCCTCGCTGAGAGAATCTGGTGAGCAGGATCAGCGTCAGGAAAACGAGCCACATGTCCATACAGCCGCAGCTGATGCTCACAGACTATGCAGGTAACAAATCTCATTTGAGTCTCTCTCAGCAACTGCTCGTTGGACCAAAGTCCGACCAGCGCTAGCCAAGGATTCTCCAAAGAGATCTGGTACCAAAGGAATTAAGTCTCCGAGGAATTAAGGAATCAAGGAATTAAGTGAATCCATGACTCCCCAGGCCCGACCCAGACGTCTATTGACCTCTGACTCACAGCCAGCAGAGACATGAATATCACTGCCAAGGTAAGTGAATCTCTCCACGACCTCAACCTCCTCACCACAAACAGGCACAGACAGGACAGCAGCATCCAAGATGTCATAGAAAGCCTGGATCTTAGTTCTCTCAATCCACTGAAATGAAATAAAATGAAAATGAAAATCCCATCAGTGGAAAACAAGTGAAAGCATAGCTTGATAATGATGGTCCAGGTGGAATTCCTGAGTAAATTCTTCACGGCGCACAGTGATTACACAAAATTAAAGGAATGACAGCTCCGGGAATTCGATTGTGCATGATCCAAGACATCTGCTGGAGGAGGCACGTGGTGTGTGTGTGTGTGTGTGTGTGTGTGTGTGTGTGTGTGTGTGTGTGTGTGTGTGTGTGTGTGTGTGTGTGTGTGTGTGTGTGTGTGTGTGTGTGTGTGTGTGTGTGTGTGTGTGTGTGTGTGTGTGTGTGTGTGTGTGTGTGTGTGTAACCTGATGCAGGGCAGTAAGGCCATCCTCGTTGCACAGGTTCGAGTCCACTCCAGACTTCAGTAGGTCACGAACTGCAATGGCATGGCAGGGAGGGATCGCATCGAAAGTTGTTCAGCAAACAAGAGTGTGAACCAATCTGCTGTGTTCACCTCTGATGCATAACGTTCGAATGAAACACACAAATCTGGGCTGACTGGTTTACCTCAAAAACCGATGTACATTTCGAAGCAAGAGATCGGTAATGGAACACCGACGGTATAGAGAGCTATCTGATCATTACATCTGCTTTCGCTGAGCTCATGTATACAGGAAACATCGTGATATTAGGTGAACAACGCACGAACATTCACATTCCCAGTTGGCGACTGAATCAACGAAAGGTCTCGTTACAAGACCCTTGCAACGGAAGCCATGCTGGCTGCTGTTAGCACACACAAACTTTAACAGTAAATGACCAAATTTAGAGAAAACTCCTTTTCGAAGAAGCGTATGCTATTGTGTGCTGGTTCGCTGCCTAAATTCGAAAAGTCCTGCCATAATACAAACAGAAGCCAGTTATGGAGTAATACATACATTAACGAAGACAACAATTCCTGAGTGCAAGCTTAGCCTCATAGATATACAAGTTATCAGCAAAAAATGTATCCATTAAATGTGCCTTCATTAAAGCAAAACAAGAGTCCATAAAACTCAATTTTATTTAATTTTGAAAAACAAAATTAATTTTATGCAAGAATCAACCAAAAGTGTGCTGAAAAAATATATATATTAAAAAACCCAGCTTTTAACTAACCCTGACGCTAAAACCTGGGCTTGACCTGGACACCTTAAACATAATCACTATACAAGGGAGATGAAAGACGCATGAAGGGTTGTCGTGGGGCGGCTTAACTGATCAATTGTGCACTTTCCCTTAAAAGCATGAAACTTGTCACATGGTTAGAGTAATACAATACAAAGATTTTTAGTCCAGGGGCCACCGGAAATTGCACCCCGTATGGTGGCCATCTTGGATTTTAAAATGGCCACCAGTGTGGACCTGTTTTGTTAAATATCTCCTTAACTAGTACAGATAGAGACAGTTTAACCGCCTATACCTACATTTACGGCTCTAGGAAGCCAATCGTGACATAAAATGTTTGAAAATTGTGGCTGCCATCTTGAAATCCAAGATGGTCACCATTGACAAACTATTTTGCTCAATATCTCATTAAGTAGTAAAGATATCAATACAGTTTTAACACCTATACCACATTTTAGGGGTCTAGGAATCCAATGGTGAGACTGAATATGTGGCAGCTATCTTGTAATCCAAGATAGCCACCATCCAAAGGCTAACATAAACTATCATCAGTTAGCACAATATGTGAAGGAATGAACCATCAAGAAAACATCACAAGCAGTTGGCAAAAAACCACAGTTACCGTCACTTGACTTTTCTAGTCTCTGTTGCATTCCCCATCACAAGAACAAAGTGACGTGCATGGAAGTGCAGACTTCTTACACCTGCAGCGATCAGTGCATCCTTTTGTGCATCCACACTGGATAAGTTCATTGCAGATCTTTGCGGCTTCCGGTAGTGTTGTCCAAATCGGTTTAAACTGACCGCCGGATGTTTTTTCCCCAACCCCACTCACTTTGACATGGGAGCTCAGGTTGTGCATGTAATGCCTGGCCCCAGCATAATGCTCCTTGGTACACTGCACGCCTAACATGCTGCACCAGAGCATGGTGTGTAGGCGGAATTGATTACAGAGGTCTGCCTTTCTTTGCAAACAGTTTCTTTCGTGCTGTATTAATGTCACTACAGGTACTTGCGCGATCATACATCAAAATGACGAATCTTGCAATAATGCTCATACAGCACTCAGTTATATCTGGTTGTTCATGTTTAACTTCAGATAGTGCATCTGTGAGCTCTGGGAACGACTCCCATACAGCCCATGCAGTTCGCTTACCACGCCCAGCAAACGCTGACACAGTGTCACATCCTGTCAGTGCATGAAACATGGGGAGGACCTTAGATTTCTCAGGGCCGAGAGCAGTGGCGATGTCATGTGCAGGGAGGAATCGCAAGCTCTTCCCTGTTCCAAAGGCTAACCATATCTTCACAGAAAGTCTCTGAGTTGCCATAACTGCAAGTACGACAACATCTGTATCAACGGTTCGGATTAGGATCCTGTCATTCCCTCTCTGTGCCGCATCAGCTGCATGGAGGAACATGCGGCCATCTGCCTCTTCTTGGCTGCATGGAGAAAGTGATTCTAGATTCATGCTTGTTGGAGCAGTAAGAACCTCTGTTTCCAGTGTGACTACTAACTCTTTGCTCTGGTCTTCAACTGACTTGATTATTTCATTGGACAGGAAACTGAAAAGTTCTGTCTTGTTTTGGTCGACACGAAGAAAATTCTGCCATTGTCCAGGAACTGCAACTGAGGTACCCACACGTCGACGAACTCCCCTGCCACGCTTTTCTCGGGTCATGCTCTTCAGACTTTCAGGCAGGTAACGGTCCCACACCAGGTCAAGTCGGGTTGCAGATTTGTACTGGGAGAGAACAAATGGGATGAATACCTCTTTGGCATATTCCCCAAAGGTCTTTGCTGTTCCAGGCTTTAGCATTTGAACAATCGCTGCCCCATCAAGTATTACGCATGTAACCTCTGGAGCCTGTGTACTTGCCGGTGCAATTTCCTCAAAGCATTGCAAAAGATCACTCTTTGTTCCAGTTCGAAGCTTCCCTGCCTGGGACAGGGATGGAGGGAAAGGTTGATTTTCATGATGGAAAAAATCATCAAGGTTTCCCTCACGTGTCTGACAAGCATTGTAAAGGCGGGAAAACAATTGCACAATCGCTCTTTAATGAGGCTACCTTCTGTTTGTCTTTAGGCTGGGCTTTTCCTGATGAGCTGCCAAATAACGGCAACTTGTTGTGGGAGAGGACATCATTGAGAGGCTTTTTACGCTCAATGAGCCTTTTCTTGCACAAATGATTCCAAAGCCTCCTTCCCCACCTTCTGCACATTTTGCACACTGTGAATAACTGATGAGCTGTTAGTTTGCAATCTCCAGTTGCAGATGAATGGGCCTATGTAGGGTTGATCACTTGTGCAGTCATCATAACAATGGATGATGTCCCTGAAATGAGTAGATGCATAACTACTACCAGTTTCATAGTTTGATCAATATTTTAAAGCATCAAAAATTTATTTGTCTCTGAAATGTGAGCATAGACCTTTAGAGCAAAATAGCTGTGGATGGTGGGATTTCAAGATGGCAGCCACAATTTTCAAACATTTAATTTCACAACTGCATTCCTAGAGCCCTAAAATGTAGTTATAGGCGTTTCAACTGTCTCGATATCTGTACTAGTTTAAGAGATATTTAACAAAACAGGTCCACAGTGGTGGCCATTTTGAAATCCAAGATGGCCACCATATGGGGTGCAATTTCCGGTGGCCCCTGGACTAAAAATCATTGTATGGTGTTACTCTAACCATGTGCCAAGTTTCATGCTTTTAAGGGAAGTGCACAATCGACCTGTTTTTTTGGAGCTAAGCTGCCCCACTATTGAACGATAAGTTGTAACTTCATTCCACAAGCCATTAATGGCATTCCTAAATCATCGATAAGAACATTTCAAAACTGTAGGTCATTGCGCTATTTAACAAACACTAATAGACAATAGCAGGGGCACACAGCGTTGCCCGGTGCTGTTCCATACCTGTTGGCATTTTGAAAAAAAATCTAATTTTGCTTTAAAAAAAATAAATTGATGGGAGTTTAAAACACTTCCCAACGAAGGAACGTGGTCAAGGATAATTTAATATGACCTTACACATCGCTACAAAGGCTTAGTCACGACGGAGGAAATTTTTTTATTTTTTTTTAATCCAACTTAAAAAAAAAAATAATTGGCCTAAAACACTCCAGGTAATCACTGATGAACCTCTAAAAGTTTGTCGAAGATCCGTTTGGCCATCTCTGAGAAAAATGGCGACAGATAGACAGACAAACAGAGGCAAACATCTCTCTTAGAGCATAGCTTGATTGATCTCTTAGCTTGATTGATCTGCTGTGCATTTAGCAACAAATTTCATCTCCACGATCTGTTTATCAAACACGAATGCCACCCCAAAAACTCTGCTTTTAACATTTACATGTGACCTTTCCAGGAACGTGGTTGCATTGTACACAATGCACATACAAGCCTCCCGTAGGTCACACACACCTTCGGTCACATCGTTGCGCGCCGACGCCTCCAGAAGGGCCACTCTCGGAAGGAAGTGGACACGGTGGGCCGAGGAGTCAGGCTCGGCTGACGGACCGGCCGGCTGCTTATGCTTGGTTGCCCGCTTCTTGCGCTGCCCGTGCTGTTCCTTCTCGTAGTGTGCCCAACGCTTGAGCTGCTGCGCACGTCGGCGACGTGCCAGCTTCAAACGTTCGGACACCGCCAAGCTTTCCACTCGAGGCATTTCTGCAACCAGCTCCTCGTGCTCCATAGCACGTTCACATCAGTCTTGCACAGGAAAATCTTGGAAAAAAAAAGAAATAAATACTTTTCTGAAAGAGTACTTCACCTGCTTGGACAGACCAATTTTTGTCCTCATTTTGCCAAAAACACTCTCCGGTACTCACCGATGAACCTCTAAAAGTTTGTAAAAGATCCCTCAGTACACACTGTCCGACACGGATATCAACTATTTCCGACACGAGCCAAGACACAGGCAATGTTTTTGACTCGCAGGTAACAAGGTCGTACCAAAGGCTGATGCAGGTTATTGGAAGATGAAGCTCGCTAAACCTCATGAGGCAGGAATTTGGTGCCTGTTTGAAACAAGCAGACTCCCTGCATGACATGAGTCAACTCCCACAAAGTCCTGAACCCTTGATGGAAACCAGGGATACAAAGCGCAGAGAGCAGAGAACAAGGGAAAATGAGTGAGACAAAGAAGTTTACTTAACCCGAAATGACTGTGCGAGCTTAAACCGATTATCCCTCGGTACACAACTCGAACCTAATGGCTGCCAAAGGAAAATATACAAAACTCAAACTTTGGAGTGAATTGTCATTCACCTGTGGTTGACAATGCAAACATATTAGCTCACAGTCGATCCACCTTGTCAACATTATCAAGTATCAGAAGGACCCAAGATCCGTCAACAACCGAACCAAAAGTGGCCAAGACGTCAGATTGGTACAAAAATCCTTCAAGCAGATGCACACGACTTTGCATTGACGGTGATCAAACCAAGAGGTGGTCGGCTTCAGACGATTTTTAAATCTGTGGCCCTCCCTCCCCGTCAGCTGCGCACGAGCTAGGTAATCGGGGTACTTGTCGCAACATTTTGCTTGCTGGGTCAAACTTGGCACTCAGAAGTTCTCATTCTGTAGAGAGAGAATGCCACCAGCAACATCTACGCTGTGATGAAAACAGAATGCAAAGCTTGTAGATATAATCAAGCGTGTTGATCATAATAATCCTGCCAATCTAAGCAGAATAAACTTCTGGAATTTGCACGTATCATGTTGTCTGTATCATCATACTTTGTGCCAACAATTTTAGCCAGACTTTTGGGGATGGCTTTTGAACGTGAGGTCATGGAGGTGATTGTGAACATCGGGAGCCAGGTCCTGGAAAAAAAAAAACATGCAGGGAAAGGAAGAACAGTGGTGTCAAAGAAGGGGGTAAAGGGAGATGCGGTGGGTGTCAAAAAAAACAATGGGTAAAAGGGAGGGGAAAAAAAGTACTCTATGCCCCAAAGGGAAGGGGATAGTAGTAAGGGGGGGGAGTGACATGGAGTCCATAATGTGCAAGCAAGGATGCCCAAGGTTCCAATTCCTCAAGTCGAGAGCGAGTTAGCTTTGTTGAAACAAACAACGTGCACGTTTATTTATTTAAATTGAGCAGGGTGCAACATTGAGCAGGGAGCAGACATCAGCATACTTTCATGTAAATTATAAGGACACGTGTACACAACATGCAAACACGTACATGGTACGAGCAGGAGTACCCGGCATTGGCCGGTGCCGTTCTCATCCTGTTGGCATTTTCAACAAATCAATTTGGTATTTTTATTTTTTTTGTTTGTGCCTCAAACACTTACCTACACCCACAAATGAATGGGGTCGGGGATCATTTAATATTATTTTCACATAGCTACAAAGGCTTAGGCACTATAGAGCGATTAAAATGTTGTTGGTTTTTTTTTTACTGAAAACACTCCCCCGCACTCACCGACGAACCTCTGAAAGTTTGACGAAGATCCGTCAGCCATATCTGTGAAAAATGGCGACACACACACACACACACACACACACACACACACACACACACACACACACACACACACACACACACACACACACACCCCTCCTATAGTATAGATATGGTATATGAGATTTGAAGCTGGAATCTTCACATAACATGGACCACCACCCAAAAGGGGTGTGGCGGTCTTTGTGCGAGCCATTCCTTTTGGAGGTTACATGCTTTTTGTCCAGCGAGTACACAGTCGTTTGGCTGCAAGGTAAAGTTTACTCATTTACAAACGAAGAACACATTCGTATAACTACATGCGAGCTAATTAACTGACGATAACTATAACCAATCTTTTCAACTTGTGCTTGTGATACCTCGCAGCCCAGGGAGGAGTGGGGCCTTGGGGGAATGGTGGAGGGGGACATCTTTTGAGACTTGCCATCTGGAAGGGCTTTTATGTGTGTAAGAGTGAGGATTATAAACACGGGGTGTTGAAGGTTGAGAAGAGGGTGTTAGGGGCAATTAAGAAGTCATAAGGGTGTCGTTAATGAATTATAAGTCGATGAATGAAAGGAGACAAAGAAACACGATTCAAGTGCATTGAACCGTAAACGAATAAAAATCACAATGAGGGAAATAGAGGGCGGAAAGGACGAGCCTCGTGGGCTAACCTTAACCCAACAATAACAGCTCGGACTTGCAATGGGTGAAGAGGCAGAGAGCAGGGTAATAGGTGGAGGGTTGAAGGTTCACTCCAGGGGAAGAGGTTGCTTGAAAGGAAGGAGAGCTCTCCATGAGGCATTACTGTGGACCACTACCCAAAAGGAGCAATGTGAAATAGTCATGTGTATCGTCACGTCTTGAATAGCCCTGTTGGTACTTTAATGGTTTCAACATCAGAACAAAAAGGGTGAAAATTCTCCTGGACTAAAGGTTGAGGGACACACAAGGATGCACCATAAGTACAGGGGCTGTCACACCTTGACGATTTAGCCAGCGTATGCCGACGGATGAAATATTTGTCTAAAACGCTGGCACACGTCGAATACGTTATGGGTAAGTTTTGTAAACGTTAAAAGCACGCTGGCATACGTCATAGTATGCCGAGCTCGTTGACAAATTTTAACATGCTCAAAATTTTTCGACGTACGACTCACACGTTCCGCATACGCTGGCCATAAGTTGTTGGCACATTACGCGATCATTGACACACGTTACTTGTAAGTTACTCATAAGTCGAAACACGTCGAGGTAATGTTTAGCGTACCCGAAACTTATTTCTAACCTATGAGTAACGTGTTGTAGGCACGTTACGCGATCGTTGACACACATCGACACACGTTACTTCTAACTTACTCATAAGTCGAAACACGTCGAGGTAATGTTTAGCGTACCCGAAACTTATTTCTAACCTATGAGTAACGTGTTGTAGGCACGTTACGCGATCGTTGACACACATCGACGCACGTTACTTCTAACTTACTCATAAATCGAAACACGTCGAGGTAATGTTTAGCGTACCTGAAACTTATTTCTAACCTATGAGTAACGTGCTTTGAACCTATGTGTAACATATCTCCAATGCACATTGACGTATTTGACGTCTTCCGGACGAATACAGAACTTACTGAACGTGTTTCTAACTTGCAGCTACCATATAATGGCATATTGGCAGCATTTAGGGGAATTGGTATATAAAAATGGGCTTCACAGGAGGAACCCGTCAGTGTTCCAGACTCCATGTTTTTTTTTTTTGTTTTTTCTTTTTCTTCGGCATGACGGTGATGTTGACACTTTGATTTCTAGTGCGGTTATGATTTAAATTGTTGAGCGGCAGCCTATGAATAGCCTACGCCACCGATACGCTGCCGCATGCTATGCATACGTTAGACTATCGTTGGGCATACGTTGTGAACGCCGACAACACGCTAAGCATTCGTTGGTATAAGTTATCTATAAGTTATTGAAACGTTCTGTGTACGTTACAAATACGTTATGCATACATCCGACTCGTTATGAATACGCCAAAAACTTAAAAAAAAAAAAAAACATCAATCGTTCAGCGTACACCAGCGTTTTACATACATTTTGATACGTTGCCATACGCTGGCTAAAACGTAAAGGTGTGACAGCCCCTTTATGTTGGTGCAGGAGGATGATATTCTGCCCATCATACCTGCCCTGCACCAACCCGGTATCATCACCCAACTACTCACAAGCAACCGACAAGTCCTGCTAATATCCCCGTACCTCTCTATCATCAAGGTACCATTCTAAATCCCATTTAAACGTATCCACCCCCTCCGCCGCTACTACCTTTCTGGAGAGACCATTCCACGCATTAACCACTCTCCAACTGAAAGACCCCCCCCCCCACCTTAAAACTGTCCAAACTCTCATCTTCTTTACCCTCAAGCCATGTCCCCTGGTCTTTACCCTGTCCACTCTGCTGAAAAACTTAACTGCACCAATCGTGTCCACATCCTTCATTATTTTAAACATCTCGATCACGTGGCCTCACAAATCGCCTCCTTCACAATGTATGAAGTCGTGTCTCCTTCAAACGTTCCTCGTAGCTAAGTCGAGCTCGCCCTGGAATCGAACTTGTAGCTCGACGCTGGACCTCCTCAATAGCAGTTGTGTCCTTCTTTAGATGCGGTGACCAAAAACTGTATTCACAATATTCTGCATGAGGCCCTCACTAAATTCCTGTACAGTGTTAACACCACCTCTTTTGATTTATCATTTATCCCACTACAAATACTGTTCAACCTAAAAACCCTGTTACCTTTACCTATAGCTACCCGACATTGTGCTGCCTGCTTACCCGTGTATCTATTACCACTCTTAGATCCTTCTCCGGTGTGACACACTCCAAAATGACCCCTTCCATCCTGTAATCCCGATTTCTATTATTCCGGTCCATCTCCAGCATCTTACATGTGTTTATGTTAAACTGCTTTTGCAAATATTTTGCCCAATCTATTAAAGTGTCTCGACTTTCCTGAATCACCCCCCCCTCCCCCAACCTTTCTCTTTCTCTCTTTCTCTCTCAGCTTTGTGTCACCTACATACAGTATTTAGAAAGCTGATAGTTACACATAACACTGTTAGTTATGTTAGTTGCTATTAGGCGCAACCACGTCATCCCAACATAATTACAGCGATATGTGGTAATCGAAGGAACTGGAGCGCTGTTGGAGTCACCATTCGGGTAGGGAGGGTGGTGTTACAGTATGGGGACAGGGTTGCCGTAAGGGGGTGGGAGGAGTGTGGAAGGAAACCTCAATGAAGAAAGCGAATGAATGTGGAGTAAAAACAAACGTGTGTGGAATGTGAAACAGTGTGCACAGGTACAGGTGCTGATTAGGGAAACACTTCACAGAGACTTGGTGATACTAATGGTGGATGAGCTTCCACAGAGAGGAGGCCTGAATTCCCCTTTGACAACAGAGCATACAATGAAACAACCAAGTCGTTTCGTAAACATTTATGTCAACACCCAGACACCAAAAGCAATAAGATATAACAGTCAATAACTTGTCGGGTTCAGTATCCTTCCTGAGACCTGAATACACGCCGAAACCATATTTATTTATTTCAGAAACGTAAAGAGGTGGGCGGGGGAGGGGGGGTGGTGCTCTGAACTGAGAAATGTAAATTGAGAAAAAAAATGAGAAAAAGGAAGGGATGGCATGATAGGAGGAAAAGGAGATGACACGAGGAAAAGGAGATGATATGAGGAAAAGCAGGAGATGATATGAGGGAAAAGGAGGAGATGATATGAGGGAAAAGGAGGAGATGATATGAGGAAAAGGAAGAGATGATATGAGGCAAAGGAGGCGATGATATGAGGAAAAGATGGGGATTATATGAGGAAAAGGAGGAGGAGGAGATTGGGAACATACTCTGTGCAGGGCGTTGGTGCTGCCTAAGCGGTCTCCTTGGCTATTGGACACAATCCTGGACGGGTCCCACTCCGACACAGGATACCACCATGCTGGCACTCATTTTGCCGACCTCGGAAGGATGACAGGCAGAGTCAACCCCACCTGGTATTAATTCAACAGCTTAGCAGGATTTGAACTCAGGACCCTAGGATCCAAAGCCCATCACCCGAACCATTAAGCCAACACCAGGCAATATGAGGTAAAAGAGGGGATGACATGAGGTAAAGGAGGGGATGATACGAGGAAAAGGAGGGGATGATACGAGGAAAAGGAGGGAATGATTCGAGGAAAAGGAGGGGATGATACGAGGTAAAGGAGGGAATGATAGGAGGTAAAGGAGGGGATGATTCGAGGAAAAGGAGGGGATGATTCGAGGTAAAGGAGGGGATGATTCGAGGAAAAGGAGGGGATGATTCGAGGTAAAGGAGGGGATGATTCGAGGTAAAGGAGGGGATGATTCGAGGTAAAGGAGGGGATTATTCGGGGTAAAGGAGGGGATGATTGGAGGTAAAGGAGGGGATGATAGGAGGTAAAGGAGGGGATGATAGGAGGTAAAGGAGGGGATGATAGGAGGTAAAGGAGGGGATGATAGGAGGTAAAGGAGGGGATGATAGGAGGTAAAGGAGGGGATGATAGGAGGTAAAGGAGGGGATGATAAGGGGTAAAGGAGGGGATGATTCAAGGTAAAGGAGGGGATGATTCGAGGTAAAGGAGGGGATGATTCGACGTAAAGGAGGGGATGATTCGAGGTAAAGGAGGGGATGATTCGAGGTAAAGGAGGGGATGATTCGAGGTAAAGGAGGGGATGATTCGAGGTAAAGGAGGGGATGATTCGAGGTGAAGGAGGGGATGATTCGAGGTGAAGGAGGGGATGATTCGAGGTGAAGGAGGGGATGATTCGAGGTAAAGGAGGGGATGATTCGAGGTAAAGGAGGGGATGATTCGAGGTAAAGGAGGGGATGATTCAAGGTAAAGGAGGGGATGATTCAAGGTAAAGGAGGGGATGATTCGAGGTAAAGGAGGGTATGATAGGAGGTAAAGGAGGGGATGATCAGAGGAAATTAAGGAGTGTGGAAGGGGTCGTGAGAGAAGTGAACGTTTGGAATGATATCTTGGGGAGGAAGGGGAAAGAGTAAAATCCTCCGCCATCGTTGCGTACGTAATAAGTCGATAAACTCAAAGGAGAACCCACCATGACCATCACCGTTTAACTTCATTTTTCACTAAACGAAGATCACTGGGGTTCCCAATTCTCTCCCATTTAACAAGTAAACCTTAGTTTACACAAACATCCCTCATTCGTCATGAGATAACCGCTCATCTTCACATTGCGCACACCCGCACGCAGTTTGAGTATCGCACACTCAAAAGTAATATGCGCACCTGCGAAGGTTCTTCTTCTTCTTCGCAAAAAAAAAAACCTGCTCCGGTACACCCAAGCATCTAATCGGATAATCTTCTTCTTTGGTTCTTTCCTCGTTCCAGTGTAACTCTACACACAGATTACTGTGTAAAACAACAGAACATACACCGCCACACACGTAACCTCGAGCTCCCAAATAATAACAACAAAACAAAACATAAAACGAACGTAATACAAACACAAGACGAGGGATTTCTACCTGCTTTTCAATTGCCGCCATCGGGTTCGATCGGGTCCCTTCATCCGCACCAAAAACCCCGTGTGCAACATCCACAGGTGATGGCGAAACGCCGTTGCCAGGAAGTGACGTCATGCCCTGGTAACGGCGATAAAATGGGAGCACAGGAACATCACCGACGTGATCACGTGCGTCTCCCTTGAGGCGTCATCGTGTATATATATTTACAATTGGATAACTAATTCACACGAACATTAAAACTTCTGTTCATGCGCCGCACGCAGCGAGGACGATGACGTGCACCATTGCGATCACGTTGAAATATAATCCGTAAAATGGAGCTGTAATCGTGTTTCGATGGTCCCACGGTACCACAGGCCTCAAGGCCTACACGAGCCACAAGTACCAATCACCAATCACCAATTACTGAAGAAGATTCCACAAGACAGTGTCCCAACATTTTTAAATGACCTGTTCCACAATGCAATGCGGGGCACACCGGGTTTGTTCACCACTCGGTCTGTTTTATACGTTCAGGGTGATTCGTCATGATGTGTTTGTGAGTAACGTCCCTCGGATGGACGTGAAGCTGGGCGTCCCGCCTGCCCTCAGCTGTTGGTGGGCGTTAAAGATCCTACGGTGTTCTTTGCGAAGAGTGGGCGAGCTATCGCCAGCATCCTGAAAAAATGCCGTATTCCTGCAGGTCTGCCATACATAACATGGTATGTAGGGCAGGTCTGTGGTACATCGGGATGTTTTTGCTTTGGCGGGTCTTTCAAGATGTTTCACGTAAATGAAGAAAGATTCGCTTCATCGTGTTACTGAAAGTGATGAGGATGGAAATCAGAAATATGAACTTGTTCATGCTTTGTCTTTATGACGTCATTAGGTAAATTGGATTCCCAGGTAAACCAACAGATTGTGATGTCGTCTCAGTCATCCCAAAGACAGATTGTAATGTAGTATTAGTAATCCCAGAGACAGATTGTAATGTAGTATTAGTAATCCCAGAGACAGATTGTAATGTAGTATTAGTAATCCCAGAGACAGATTGTAATGTAGTATTAGTAATCCCAGAGACAGATTGTAATGTAGTATTAGTAATCCCAGAGACAGATTGTAATGTAGTATTAGTAATCCCAGAGACAGATTGTAATGTAGTATTAGTAATCCCAGAGACAGATTGTAATGTAGTATTAGTAATCCCAGAGACAGATTGTAATGTAGTATTAGTAATCCCAGAGACAGATTGTAATGTAGTATTAGTAATCCCAGAGACAGATTGTAATGTAGTATTAGTAATCCCAGAGACAGATTGTAATGTAGTATTAGTAATCCCAGAGACAGATTGTAATGTAGTATTAGTAATCCCAGAGACAGATTGTAATGTAGTATTAGTAATCCCAGAGACAGATTGTAATGTAGTATTAGTAATCCCAGAGACAGATTGTAATGTAGTATTAGTAATCCCAGAGACAGATTGTAATGTAGTATTAGTAATCCCAGAGACAGATTGTAATGTAGTATTAGTAATCCCAGAGACAGATTGTAATGTAGTATTAGTAATCCCAGAGACAGATTGTAATGTAGTATTAGTAATCCCAGAGACAGATTGTAATGTAGTATTAGTAATCCCAGAGACAGATTGTAATGTAGTATTAGTAATCCCAGAGACAGATTGTAATGTAGTATTAGTAATCCCAGAGACAGATTGTAATGTAGTATTAGTAATCCCAGAGACAGATTGTAATGTAGTATTAGTAATCCCAGAGACAGATTGTAATGTAGTATTAGTAATCCCAGAGACAGATTGTAATGTAGTATTAGTAATCCCAGAGACAGATTGTAATGTAGTATTAGTAATCCCAGAGACAGATTGTAATGTAGTATTAGTAATCCCAGAGACAGATTGTAATGTAGTATTAGTAATCCCAGAGACAGATTGTAATGTAGTATTAGTAATCCCAGAGACAGATTGTAATGTAGTATTAGTAATCCCAGAGACAGATTGTAATGTAGTATTAGTAATCCCAGAGACAGATTGTAATGTAGTATTAGTAATCCCAGAGACAGATTGTAATGTAGTATTAGTAATCCCAGAGACAGATTGTAATGTAGTATTAGTAATCCCAGAGACAGATTGTAATGTAGTATTAGTAATCCCAGAGACAGATTGTAATGTAGTATTAGTAATCCCAGAGACAGATTGTAATGTAGTATTAGTAATCCCAGAGACAGATTGTAATGTAGTATTAGTAATCCCAGAGACAGATTGTAATGTAGTATTAGTAATCCCAGAGACAGATTGTAATGTAGTATTAGTAATCCCAGAGACAGATTGTAATGTAGTATTAGTAATCCCAGAGACAGATTGTAATGTAGTATTAGTAATCCCAGAGACAGATTGTAATGTAGTATTAGTAATCCCAGAGACAGATTGTAATGTAGTATTAGTAATCCCAGAGACAGATTGTAATGTAGTATTAGTAATCCCAGAGACAGATTGTAATGTAGTATTAGTAATCCCAGAGACAGATTGTAATGTAGTATTAGTAATCCCAGAGACAGATTGTAATGTAGTATTAGTAATCCCAGAGACAGATTGTAATGTAGTATTAGTAATCCCAGAGACAGATTGTAATGTAGTATTAGTAATCCCAGAGACAGATTGTAATGTAGTATTAGTAATCCCAGAGACAGATTGTGATGTAGTATTCGTAATCCCAGAGACAGATTGTAATGTAGTATTAGTAATCCTAGAGACAGATTGTAATGTAGTATTAGTAATCCCAGAGACAGATTGTAATGTAGTATTAGTAATCCCAGAGACAGATTGTAATGTAGTATTAGTAATCCCAGAGACAGATTGTAATGTAGTATTAGTAATCCCAGAGACAGATTGTAATGTAGTATTAGTAATCCCAGAGACAGATTGTAATGTAGTATTAGTAATCCCAGAGACAGATTGTAATGTAGTATTAGTAATCCCAGAGACAGATTGTAATGTAGTATTAGTAATCCCAGAGACAGATTGTAATGTAGTATTAGTAATCCCAGAGACAGATTGTAATGTAGTATTAGTAATCCCAGAGACAGATTGTAATGTAGTATTAGTAATCCCAGAGACAGATTGTAATGTAGTATTAGTAATCCCAGAGACAGATTGTAATGTAGTATTAGTAATCCCAGAGACAGATTGTAATGTAGTATTAGTAATCCCAGAGACAGATTGTAATGTAGTATTAGTAATCCCAGAGACAGATTGTAATGTAGTATTAGTAATCCCAGAGACAGATTGTAATGTAGTATTAGTAATCCCAGAGACAGATTGTAATGTAGTATTAGTAATCCCAGAGACAGATTGTAATGTAGTATTAGTAATCCCAGAGACAGATTGTAATGTAGTATTAGTAATCCCAGAGACAGATTGTAATGTAGTATTAGTAATCCCAGAGACAGATTGTAATGTAGTATTAGTAATCCCAGAGACAGATTGTAATGTAGTATTAGTAATCCCAGAGACAGATTGTAATGTAGTATTAGTAATCCCAGAGACAGATTGTAATGTAGTATTAGTAATCCCAGAGACAGATTGTAATGTAGTATTAGTAATCCCAGAGACAGATTGTAATGTAGTATTAGTAATCCCAGAGACAGATTGTAATGTAGTATTAGTAATCCCAGAGACAGATTGTAATGTAGTATTAGTAATCCCAGAGACAGATTGTAATGTAGTATTAGTAATCCCAGAGACAGATTGTAATGTAGTATTAGTAATCCCAGAGACAGATTGTAATGTAGTATTAGTAATCCCAGAGACAGATTGTAATGTAGTATTAGTAATCCCAGAGACAGATTGTAATGTAGTATTAGTAATCCCAGAGACAGATTGTAATGTAGTATTAGTAATCCCAGAGACAGATTGTAATGTAGTATTAGTAATCCCAGAGACAGATTGTAATGTAGTATTAGTAATCCCAGAGACAGATTGTAATGTAGTATTAGTAATCCCAGAGACAGATTGTAATGTAGTATTAGTAATCCCAGAGACAGATTGTAATGTAGTATTAGTAATCCCAGAGACAGATTGTAATGTAGTATTAGTAATCCCAGAGACAGATTGTAATGTAGTATTAGTAATCCCAGAGACAGATTGTAATGTAGTATTAGTAATCCCAGAGACAGATTGTAATGTAGTATTAGTAATCCCAGAGACAGATTGTAATGTAGTATTAGTAATCCCAGAGACAGATTGTAATGTAGTATTAGTAATCCCAGAGACAGATTGTAATGTAGTATTAGTAATCCCAGAGACAGATTGTAATGTAGTATTAGTAATCCCAGAGACAGATTGTAATGTAGTATTAGTAATCCCAGAGACAGATTGTAATGTAGTATTAGTAATCCCAGAGACAGATTGTGATGTAGGATCGGTAATCCCAGAGACAGATTGTAATGTAGTATTAGTAATCCCAGAGACAGATTGTAATGTAGTATTAGTAATCCCAGAGACAGATTGTAATGTAGTATTAGTAATCCCAGAGACAGATTGTAATGTAGTATTAGTAATCCCAGAGACAGATTGTAATGTAGTATTAGTAATCCCAGAGACAGATTGTAATGTAGTATTAGTAATCCCAGAGACAGATTGTAATGTAGTATTAGTAATCCCAGAGACAGATTGTAATGTAGTATTAGTAATCCCAGAGACAGATTGTAATGTAGTATTAGTAATCCCAGAGACAGATTGTAATGTAGTATTAGTAATCCCAGAGACAGATTGTAATGTAGTATTGGTAATCCCAAAGACAGATTGTAATGTAGTATTAGTAATCCCAGAGACAGATTGTGATGTAGTATTCGTAATCCCAGAGACAGATTGTAATGTAGTATTAGTAATCCCAGAGACAGATTGTAATGTAGTATTAGTAATCCCAGAGACAGATTGTAATGTAGTATTAGTAATCCCAGAGACAGATTGTAATGTAGTATTAGTAATCCCAGAGACAGATTGTGATGTCGGATCAGTAATCCCAGAGACAGATTGTGATGTAGTATTGGCCATCAGAACTGCCTCAATGCCAGTGAGCCTGACATTTCACTCAATCAAATTGGCAGGAACTGGAAGCAGCCATCTCTCTTCAGGACTGGTCTCCCGTATCTTCTGCCCCTGATGATAACTCAGCCTGGGAATTCCTCAGAAAAAAATAATATATATATATATATCTCCCCCTCTGTCACCCTCTCACCCCCTTCCACCCCTCTCTCCCCCTCTCACAGATTCATCCCATCTCGTCTTCAATTCAGCTGCCCTTCTTCTCGCCCATGGTACACTGAATACTGTGGTGAGGCAGTTGCTCTGAAAGGAGTTGCCTTATCTTCATGGAAGACAAATCTGACCAAAGGCAATATCCGTGTTTTCCAAAAAGTCCTTAAAGTGTGTGTGTGTGTGTGTGTGTGTGTGTGTGTGTGTGTGTGTGTGTGTGTGTGTGTGTGTGTGTGTGTGTGTGTGTGTGTGTGTGTGTGTGTGTGTGTGTGTGTGTGTGTGTGTGTGTGTCCACTCTCAGGAGAGCCAGAAAACCACATCTGTCCAACCTGGAGAATGAATGTTCAAACTAGTCTCCCTCTAAAACCTGATGGTGCCTTGTTACCTCCACCACCAAGGGTGAAGGAGGTTATCTTTTCACCCCTTTCTGTCTGTCTGTTGGGTAGTCGATCCAGTCGAAAAAACAAAATATTTTTTGAGATTTTTTTTTCTACCCTTATCAGTATTTCCGTCGATATGTTTGTTGGGTAGTCGATCCAGTCGAAAAAAAAATTTTTCAAAAAAAAAAAAATTGAAATTTGTTCTACCCTTATCAGTATTTCCGTCGATATGTTTGTCTGTCTGTCTGTCTCTATGTACAGTATGTCTGTTCGGTCCAGTGCTCCGTTAATATAATGGCGATTTCGATGAAACTTGGTTGGTAGGTTCATACCATGACCTTGTTGTGTGCAAATGAGAACCGTTGCTATGGACACCACCGTTGCCTAGCAACGGGGCTTTGAAATGTTTGAAAAATCATTAAAAAATTATTTTTTCGAAAATCAAAAATCGGGCCACGAGCGACTGTGGTACAATTCAGCCATATTGTCAAAAATTTCCAGCCAGATCCTATTGTTGCGGTATTCGCGCCCGCCGGCGTGCTGACGGCCACGTAACTCGAATCGCGGCACGTCGCCCACCGGACGGACAATCCAGTCGTGACCCTCTCGGACTAACGCCGGGAACCAGTCACGGGTGGACCTTTCGGTCTCACCGCGATCGAGCCAATCAGCCCCCGCGTGGGATAGGGTTGCTCGCCAAATTCGACCTACCTAAGTACCCACGCGGAGGGTAGACCGGGCGATCGCACCTCGCCGCAGGTCGACTTCGGACACGGGCCACTTAAGCGACCCGTTCCGTACTATCAGAATAACCGAGCGGTGTTATCGTCGACCTCGACGGTTCGATTAGTTATCGGGCGTATTCAGCCCACTACCAACCCTTTACGTGAAGCAAGATGAGGATTCAATGGGAGAAAAAGACGAGCGAGGCGGGAGAACAGTTCAATAATAAGCACATTTATTCGCGGCACACGGGGGAAGCACACATATTCAATTCCACCAAAAGCACACAAAAAAAAAGAAAACACAATTCCATTTACACAAAAGCAAATATAAAAGCGAAGACAATGCAGAGCTAATACCGACTACCGAGCACACGGCAACACTTATACAATTCTACTTCACAGACGGCGCCGACAACACATACCCAAAACCAACGAAAGAATACCCTCAAGGATGAGGCGGGCCTGAGGCCGAGACCGGGTCGCGCCTACCCGTCTGGTGATGAGACGCGGAGCGGCGATGGCGCCTCACTCCGCGGGCCTCGCGGACAGTGTCTGGCAGGGGGTGGGAAAGGGGCCCCCTTGGTCGCACTATCTCAGCGCGGGGGGAAACAGGAGGGGGTTGCTGATGCTCGGGGTATAGAGGATCTTTATTATCCCTGGTGTGCGTCTCCACCTCGGCCAGGTCGCGCTGCCGGCCTCCCTCGGGCGTGCAGCTCCCGGCACCGACGCGAGCACCCCCTCGTCTGCCTTCGCCGCTGCCGCCTCTCCGCCTCTGGACTCTCCGACTCTGGACTCTTCTTTGGACTCTCCTCGTTGGACTCTTCTTTTTTGGACTCTCCCGTTGGACTCTTCTTTGGACTCTCCTCCCTGGACTTTTTCTGACTCCTTCACTCCCCTGACTGACGAACACGGTCCTTTTATCCCCCCGTAGCTTCGCCTTTGACCCCCTCCCTTTGACCTTTCACCTCGCTCCCCATTGGCCCGAGAAAAAGTGGGCGTGAAGGCTTTTTGATCCACAAATTTGCATATATCGATCGTCCTGGAGGCGGGGCCAAATCGCCCCTCGCTCACCGATTGGACGGCAAAAAGTGGGCGTGTGTCGTTTTTGATCCGTTTTTGAAGCACAAAATCCGTGATTTTGTACACGCTGTTCGGCGCGCGCCCTGCACGAGTCCAACACCGGTACCCACAGGCGGCGCAAGAACGGTGGCGATGCGACGGTTGCGAGGTGTGACGTGAAGGTCGTGGCGGTTGTGGTGAAGCGGTGGTTGGTGGTTGATGTTGTGACTGGTGGTGGTAACAATGGCGGTTGGTCCAAATTAAAGATAGTAAAAGAAAAACGGCTATCCTGAAGAGTCGCAGCACGCATAAATGACATATATTCCCACTAGACAACGGGTTTGGGCCTAACTACACATGTACTTACCGAGATACCTCACCTAAGGGACCTGAATGGTGGTTTGCGAATTTGGTAACCACAACACTACCCCCTCCCCTTTTTACAGACTCGTCCCGAGTCGTCAAATTTTCGTGTGCCATCATGTGTAGTTTTCCCCTAGTACATTTTACCTACGGATCCCTGAGTGCGACATTCATGGTATTCGTGTCCCCAAAATAAATAACCTGAGGGCTGCGTAACTATCTAAACAAACTCACTCACACGGACGACTTAAATAAAATTGCCGGCGCTAGACAGACATGCCGGGGGGCGCACTCATATTTACAGTACATCTTAACCTTAACTTACAAATTTTACACTAAACCATGGCCCAGGATCATTGAACTCTGCAAAAAGAAAGCAGTTAGCAGGGAGCCAGGCTGCCCGCATGCAGTCTCTGGCTCAAACAATGCAGGTGACAGGGAACGTGGCTGGCTGCTCACACACAGTCCAAGGCCTTCCCTTTTGAACTGAACGCAGTGAACCACAACGGTGCATGGGCTGCACAACGCAGTCTCCGTGCCAGCTCAAGTGGCACACGCAATGAACACAACGAATGGATGGATGAATGGTTTGAACACAAACACGGTGCACGGGCCGCCACTGCAGGCCCGTGTTGTAGCTGCCAACAGGGCAGTTCTCGCAGCTTGCAAACTGTTGCTTTGCGGATCCTGGCGCACATGGAAATGAACAGGGGGGGGGGCAAAGCAAAATTGAACAGGGCTGGTGAACATGGGCAGTGGGCATGGCATGGCAAAGGCAGCAGGCAAACACAGCCCGCAGAAGAAGGGTGCTGCAGGCAAACACAGCCGGCAGATGAACTGGCCGGCACAGGCCTCGAAGAAAAACAGCCAGCAGATGAACTGGCCGGCACAGGCCTTGCAGCACACAGCTGCCGATGAACTTGGCCGGCCTCCGCCTTGAAGCAAAACACGGCCAGCCGATGAAGTTGGCCAGCCTTTGCCGTTCAATGGAGGTTGGTGGAGGGAGTGCGGTGGTGCTGGCCACTTGGAAGGCGGGCTCGGACCTACCTACCTGTCTCCCTCCCAACCTATCGCCTTTGCCTGTCACTGTACATACCCACTCCCTTAATTTGTCAAACCCCAATTTAGCCCCAACTTATTTTTTTTTTATTTTTACTTTTATGTTGACTTCCCCTCTATAAATCGTCCCCTAACCCCCTTTATCGTCCTTGTTCGGCTAACCTATCCTGTCACCTAGCCTACTCCCAACCCCTACGTTCCCTTCCCGGAGGGGAATAAGGGAGAGCTAACGTCCTGTGCCGAGGCCCAACGAAGCTGCAGAATGGCCTCCCCAGAGTTCGGCGATCTTAACACCAAAGTGGGTCCAGCGGCCCACAACGAGAGCGAGGGGATGGATGGTGCGGAGGGGTACACTTCCTAATCTACCCTAACCATTTAACTGTTAAACTACCCCGGGGCTTTCAACAAGCGCTTCTCCCTTAAACTATTGGTTCTAACAACCCAGATTCCCGTCGCCTGTGTTGGTGTCCTCACAATTTCGGGCCTCGCCCCCCAATTTTCTCTCCGTGCCCTCACACGGTCTCCTGGCTGGGACACGTGGCTCCCTTTGGCAGGCACGACCCTCTGCCGATTCTCCCGCTATGGCAGCCACGGGGACTAAACTGCATCCGAGGGTACCAGCTACCTAACACCGGGGAGTGCCCCCATGGCACCTCCCCTGAAACGCACACGTGGCAGGCCGGCCTCCCGGGCCCCTTTCCGAGGGTCACCCGTGCCCACAACACTGCCCACGCGGCTAATGGCGCCCCGGGCCCCCGCACCAAGCAGGCGCACCCGTGCCCACTACTCTATCCCGGCCCCCCATGGCCCCATGGCCTACCGCGGCCGACTAGCCTGGTGCCCGGGGTACCCACTCAGCGATACTCACCTTTCGCAGCCACGCTCCCAAGCCCGTCAACAGGGCTCCTGCACCCCTCCAAATGGGTTTCGAGCCTACACTCCCACCAACAACCAAACGGCCTCCATTTTGTAAATTTGACTAACCCAGCGAACTCACTCTACACTGACCCCGGGGTCCCTTGGGCGGGAGTCACTCCTCCCCCCAATCACTCATCGCACCATGCAGTCCCCATTCGCTCCATACACACAGACCCGCTGGCCTCACTCACTCACCAAGCACATGCTTCCACTTCACTCACCAACTCTTCAACACACACACCACTGAACTCTGCCATCCTTCTAACTACATCGCCTAACTAACTCGTGCTCCCACGTCGTCCCTTAAACTACAGCACGTTCCTTTTAACACTACGTAGCTAAGCTACGTCCCCTCTACACATCCAAAGTCTGTCTCTGTCTCCAAATAAATAATTTTATTTCCCAACCTAATATAAAGCTGGCTACAATCCCTCTACCTAATCCATTCCACGGACTCCATGAGGACTTACCCCTGCCCCATGAAGTCGGTCTAACTAAGCTAACCCTTCCCCCTAACTAGTTTCCATCCTGTGCCCTGGTAAGGGGGTCTTTCACCCCTTGCCCAGGAATCCTGTGCACCCGAAAGTGAGGCTTGTTTTTTTTTTTTTTTTTTTTCATGCGCAGCACCTGCGCGGCAACTCAGAGCTCGCGCACTTTCCACCTGCCCGTGACGTCATGCAGCTGCACGTGTTCCTCGTCCCTCCTTGGACGGGACCATCCGGCAGAGATACCCCTCCTGCCGGATTCCAGCACGATGCAGCCATGACGTCACCGTGCGCATAAAAAAAAACAAGCCCCACGTCTCGAGGGGTTCCCCACGCGAACACATGTGCTTTGCCCGTTGGAGCTTAACACACACGATCGCGTGGAGAACCCGTCCGGTCCAAATCCATTTACCTGCCTAAACTTTGTCCGTCCGCGGGATCGGCAAATCCACCGCGTGCGTTTCCGGACCGGGACTTCACTCTCGCAAGCGAGCACGTGGTGGTCTCGTGCGTTGCACAGCACGGACCGCGTGCTCACTGCCGGGTGAACCCGGTACGGTCCGCGAAACAACTACAGCCGCTACCCGGCTTTCGTTCCTCCCATGTCGCCGTCGTCGCCATTCGACCCACGCACACCTGCGTGTTACGACGCACACAGTCCACTCCATCACATTCACACCGGGAGACGCGGCTGCGTGCTCCCGCATGCCAACCGACATCTCCCTCACATACCGCTCTCTCACACACACGGTCTCCCTTGCACACAGCGACCTTGCACACGGCCGTTCACTCACGCGTGCGGGGGCACTCACCCGCGGTTCCTCACTCGCACTCCGTGCCTCATCCACACACGCGGGGGCACTCAACCGCTGTGCCTCATCCACACACCGTGCCTCACTTATACACGCGGGGGCACTCAACCGCGGTGCCTCATCCACACACGCGGGGGCACTCAACCGCGGTGTCTCATCCATACTCCGTGCCTCACTCACACACGGTGCCTCATCCACACACGCGGGGGCACTCACCCGCGGTGCCTCACTCATACACACGGCGACACTCACACACGCGGTCTCTTCCACACACGGTGCCTCACCCACACACGCGGGGGCACTAACCCGCGGTGCCTCACTCACACTCCGTGCCTCATCCACACACGGCGTGCTGGGAAGCACGTACTCCGGCACCATCGCCACCACACCACTCACACGTGGTGCCTCACTCATACTGGCCGTTTCACTCACACACACGGCCTCACTCACACACGGTGCCCCATCCACACCCGGCGTGCTGGGAAGCACGCACTCTGGCACCATCGCCACCACACCTCTCACACACGGGGTCGCTTCACACACGGTGCCGCACTCACACCTTGCACCACACACACAGGGACAACCACCCTGGGGATTCGTGTCCCCACAAGGGTCTCCGGGGCCTCTATACCCCCCAAGCTCTCCGTGCACCTGTCCACAGCACTCGTCCCCTCAACCTCGCAAAGCACGACCGAACTCACCTGGTCGTGACTCGCCTCAAGGGGGCATACTCCCTCCCCTCGTTCCTGGAGGAGGCCATCCAGGTGCTCGCACTGGGTCTCTACCCAGTCCGCCAGCTCACCCCCATTATCCTCCACTACCTCTGTGTGTGTGTGTGCGTCACTTACCCCGTCTTCCTCGTGTAGTCTTTCCTCTATTTTTTCTATCTCCCGTGTCTCTCCCAACTCTTCACCCTTTACCTCCCTTGTCTCCACTATTATTTCCGTTGTCACGGCCTTCATGCCCGCCTTCAGGCATCGGCCCATGTTCTGCGTCTCACCCCGTAGCTTTTTCATTTCTTCCTTCATGTTTGTTTCCATTCCGTTCATTTGTTTGTTCATTTCGTTTTTCATTTCATTTGTATTTGTATCCATCTTTTCGTTCATTGCCGCCAGCATGGCGCATAGCTGGGCCATGTTGGATGCACTCAGCTGAGCCGTTTCGGCAAGGGTTGGGGAAGGGTTTTGGTGGAGAGGGGGGGGGGAGGTGTCATACACTGCGGCCGCTGCCGCACCCATTTCAGGTTCTGGGTTCAGTTGGGCGAGTCCGTGTTCCTGCACAATCAACATTTCCTGCTCAGGGATTCCATCCTGGACCATGGATTCTACATTACTACACATATACATTTCTAATACCCCCGGCTCCCGCTCGCCTTGAGACGCCATCTTGCTTCTCTTAAAGGGTTAATTTCGCTCGCTCGTAATTTGGAGGGAATCGGGGGTCGCTTCTCTCACCCCTGGACCGATTCCCGTGAATTTAGCCGGAGACAGGAGAGCCCGTTTTCCTGTTCTCCGATACCAGTACGCGAGGAGCGCGATGAGTTTATATCCCACTCCTGCCACCAGTGTTGCGGTATTCGCGCCCGCCGGCGTGCTGGCGGCCACGTAACTCGAATCGCGGCACGTCGCCCACCGGACGGACAATCCAGTCGTGACCCTCTCGGACTAACGCCGGGAACCAGTCACGGGTGGACCTTTCGGTCTCACCGCGATCGAGCCAATCAGCCCCGCGTGGGATAGGGTTGCTCGCCAAATTCGACCTACCTAAGTACCCACGCGGAGGGTAGACCGGGCGTCGCACCTCGCCGCAGGTCAGCTCGGACACGGGCCATAGCGACCCGTTCCGTACTATCAGAATAACCGGCGGTGTTATCGTCGACCTCGACGGTTCGATTAGTTATCGGGCGTATTCAGCCCACTACCAGCCCTTTACGTGAAGCAAGATGAGGATTCAATGGGAGAAAAAGACGAAGCGAAGCGGAGAGAACAGTTCAATAATAAAGCACATTTATTCGCGGCACAGGGGAAGCACACATATTCAATTCCACCAAAAGCACACAAAAAAAAGAAAACACAATTCCATTTACACAAAAAGCAAATATAAAAGCGAAGACAATGCAGAGCTAATACCGACTACCGAGCACACGGCAACACTTATACAATTCTACTTCACAGACGGCGCCGACAACACATACCCAAAACCAAGGAAAGAATACCCTCAAGGATGAGGCGGGCCTGAGGCCGAGACCGGGTCGCGCCTACCCGTCTGGTGATGAGACCGCGGAGCGCGATGGCGCCTCACTCCGCGGGCCTCGCGGACAGTGTCTGGCAGGGGGTGGGAAAGGGGCCCCCTTGGTCGCACTATCTCTCAGCGGGGGGGAAACAGGAGGGGGTTGCTGATGCTCGGGGTATAGAAGGATCTTTGTATCCCTGGTGTGCGTCTCCACCTCGGCCAGGTCGCGCTGCCGGCCTCCCTCGGGCGTGCAGCTCCCGGCACCGGCGCGAGCACCCCTCGTCTGCCTCCCCCGCTGCCGCCTCTCCGCCTCTGGACTCTCCGACTCTGGACTCTTCTTTGGACTCTCCTCGTTGGACTCTTCTTTTTTGGACTCTCCCGTTGGACTCTTCTTTGGACTCTCCTCCCTGGACTTTTTCCGACTCCTTCACTCCCCTGACTGACGAACACGGTCCTTTTATCCCCCCGTAGCTTGCCTTTGACCCCCTCCCTTTGACCTTTCACCTCGCTCCCCATTGGCCCGAGAAAAAGTGGGCGTGAAGGCTTTTTGATCCACAAATTTGCATATATCGATCGTCCTGGAGGCGGGGCCAAATCGCCCCTCGCTCACCGATTGGACGGCAAAAAGTGGGCGTGTGTCGTTTTTGATCCGTTTTTGAAGCACAAAATCCGTGATTTTGTACACGCTGTTCGGCGCGTGCCCTGCACGAGTCCAACACCGGTACCCACAGGCGGCGCAAGAACGGTGGCGATGCGACGGTTGCGAGGTGTGACGTGAAGGTCGTGGCGGTTGTGGTGAAGCGGTGGTTGGTGGTTGATGTTGTGACTGGTGGTGGTAACAATGGCGGTTGGTCCAAATTAAAGATAGTAAAAGAAAAACGGCTATCCTGAAGAGTCGCAGCACGCATAAATGACATATATTCCCACTAGACAACGGGTTTGGGCCTAACTACACATGTACTTACCGAGATACCTCACCTAAGGGACCTGAATGGTGGTTTGCGAATTTGGTAACCACAACACTATGAAAACTGTCGGAGAAGATAGACTTTGAATGAACCCTGGTCGAAAACAATAAAAAAACGAAGTTCGTTATATCTCAGAGACTGAGTCAGATATACATGAAACTGGTATGGTAGGTTCATGGTATGCCCTAGTTATGTGTGAGAAAGAACTGTTGCTATGGACCCCTCCGTTGCCTAGCAACGGCCGAAAAACCTCTAAATGTGGGGGTATTTTAACGAAAAAACAATCTGCAGCATTAACCCTTGAAGCTAGAATCATGAATTTTCTTGTGCTTAATCTTCAGATCATTCCCCATCGAACGGGTCCATCGCATCAGGTTCTATTGGGTAGTCGACTACCCATGTCCGCCTACCGGCTTGTCTGTTTGCTTCTCTGTCTGTGTGCAGGATATCTAAGAAAGTTGTGGACGAATCTGGATGAAATCTTGTGGAGAGGTTCAGTGTGTGATAAGGACGAACTGATTCGATTTTGGTGAATAATCTGGATCCAGATCCAGCTACTAGAATGTTTTAAGTGATTCTTCACCATTGAGAGATGGTGCCAAAAACGATATACGATCTCGCATGATGGTTCAAAATTTATTGGGCCCAATATGTTCTAGTGGATCAGGTATTGTGTGGCGGAGGTATGTACTCTACCAACTGCCCTTCCAGTTAAGTCTGTCTGGTGTATGCTCCCCTACATCCCTTCCCTCTCTACAAATAGCACCACAGCCGATTCCGCTCGTGAGAAGGCTGAATGCCCCTATTCTGTTTGCTTCAAAATCTTGCGTCTCCAACCCCTCACTCTCAGTACCTACCCTTCCCTGCCATACCCAACTGCAACTGTACTCTGTGTTTTTTTGCACCTGAGAAGGTGGAGAAGGTTTTTTTCAACCATCGACTCTGACTGCTACTGGATTGGACGGCATCAGCTCACGTGTCTGAAAAACTTTGTCTGCACATACTCTCTTTGCCCTTTTCACCCGATAATTTGTCCTCAGTGATCTTCCATCTCCTTGGAAATCAGACAGCATCACGACACTACATAAAAATAGGGTCAATACTGCTGGGTGCTCACCTGGTAGAATAATGATACTGAGGAAGAAGTCAAGGTGGGATGGAATCAGCAACATGTACCAATGAACCAATGTTGCAACAAATATATATTTTGAGGGGGCACCCCCCCCCCACCCCATCTCCGGCCGTAGAACCAATTTTTTTTAATGTTGCGAACAATCTTTGGTACATCAAAGATGATGAAGGTGGTGGTCAAGTTTCATTGGAATTGTATGTGTAGTTTCTGAGAAGAAAGCAAATACCTCTTTTGGGGGGCAATCGAACTGTTAGCCCACTTTCACGCAATGTAGTCCAGACATCCCGCTTTGATACAACCCTATTTTGATTGGACACCTGACCCTGACCCATGACATTTTTTGTTATCATTCAATTGAATTCAGAATGGGATTAAAATGAATTCAATTCAAATCCAATGGAAGACCAAATAGCTACATTCCTGCATTGGAGTCATCAGAAGGAACCCGAACAAGGAAAAAGCAAAGATGAAGTCATCAGGAGGAACCTGGATAGGATTCACATTTCAGCTGCTGCTCCTCTACCCTCAAACCCATCCAGACACAGCCAAGTGAGACTTATTAAAAAAAACAAACAAACAGAAACCAGATCAAAATAATTAAATAAGTCTGCCTGCCAAAGCATGTTTCCGATCAGGCTGAAATTTATAACGTATTCCCCATCACTACTACATCCCATATCGTCTTCAATTCACAATTGGAGATCACAATTTTGAAGTTTCACATCGATCGATGAAGCTTTTTTTTTTTCCAATATGGCTGCCACACCACATGATCTATGATAACTATCAATGAAACATTCTACATGAGTAGTCGCTCCTATGGTGAAAATTTCATGTCAATCCGACTAGCAAGGTGCAGAGAAAAACAAACTCACGTTCTGTGCAGACAAACAGATGGACCCAAATGCAATACCCTGTCCTCTGGCAAGGATAATAATGCAGGTGAGGACTTCCCTTTGACCATGATGTGCAGGATGGAGGGTGAGGATGCAGTCCGTGCTGGAAGCCAGCGAAGAAGTAAGCCACGACAATGTAACCTGCTCTTCTGCTTGACTGATGTCATTTTCTCCAATATTTCAATGTTTTTTTTCGAACCAGCTGGGCAAAGGAGTCTCGATGTTGTCTTCCTGGCAAATGACATTTTGTCCTGTCAGCTTCCAGGATTGCAGGAGCTGATTGGATCTTTTGCAGAGGGTTAACAAGCTTCACCTTCAGAAACATCTTGGGCTATTCTGTGAAAAGATAATGAACTTACACGTTCATTATCATTATTACACGTGCGTGGTCATAATTCCTTTTCGTGTGCTGGTTATGATGATGGTGTTTAAACCAGAACAAAAGAAATTTCACCTTTAAAATGCAATGACCTGTTGTAAATGAAGTCCAGTTGATAATTAATCCTCCGTTGTCTCCCCAGCGGTTAGTGAATAAGAAGACTTTCTTGGCGTCGAACCGCCGCAGTTTTAAAATGGTGACGACGATGGCAAGCGGGAGAGAGGAGACTTGTTCACCAAACAAACTAAATCACTTCGCTCAATTGTGTTGATGATGGAGAACAAAAGTCACTGATTAATTATTGATGTGTTGAGTAACTCGTGAAGAAGAAAATGCTTGGAAGGAGAAGCACGCGGGCTTCGAACGTGTCGGGATGGCGAGCTCTCAAGAAGTCCACCTTGCAGTGAGTGCCCTTTACGCCTGTTGGCTCTCTGGGAAAACTCCACTGAGTGGCTACTGGTGTTCACACGTTTGCTTCGTTACAAAGAAATAGCAAAATGCAGAGAGAAATGAATGAGTCGTGACACTTGTAACAATGTATTTAAATGCCTTTTTGGAAGAGATTTCAGGAATCCTTAGTCTATTAATTGGAAGAGCACATTGACACCAATGACTGGAGGCATATTTTCCTTACGTGTCAACGGTTAGTTGTCCAACGGTCCAAGGCCGCCATCTTAAAATGGTGGATACAGTGCTCTGACATACTCAACAATACTGTTTCTGAATTCTCTGGCACCAAAAACCCACATAACACCAGAATGCAGGTTCTAGGACTTTTCGTTTCCAGGATATAGGGTATTACTCTGGGATACGGTGGCCATTTTGGAAACTGGCTGCCATGTCCACAAGGGCCATATCTGAGAAATGTACATGTACTGTTCTGGCATGGTGTAGATATGTGCCAAGGCAAGGTGTAGATGTGTGCCAATGTGTGTCAGGGCATGGCATAGATGTTTGCCAATATGTGCCAAGACATGGTGTGCATGTGTGCCAAGGCATGGTGTAGAAGTGTGCCAAGACTTGGTGTAGATGTGTGCCAAGGCATGATGTAGATGTGTGCCAAGACTTGGTGTAGATGTGTGCCAAGGCATGATGTAGATGTGTGCCAAGGCATGGTGTAGATGTGTGCCAAGGCATGGTGTAGATGTGTGCCAAGACATGGTGTAGATCGTAGATGTGTTCCAAGACTTGGTGTAGATGTGTGCCAAGGCATGGTGTAGATGTGTGCCAAGGCATGGTGTAGATCGTAGATGTGTGCCAAATCTTGGTGTACATGTGTGCCAAGGCATGGTGTAGATGTGTGCCAAGACAAGGTGTAGATGTGTGCCAAGGCATGGTGTAGATGTGTGCCAAAGCATGGTGTAGATGTGTGCCAAGGCATGGTGTAGATCGTAGATGTGTGACAAGGCATGGTGTAGATCGGAGATGTGTGCCAAGGCATGGTGTAGATGTGTGCCAAGACATGGTGTAGATGTGTGCCAAGACATGGTGTAGATGTGTGCCAAGGCATGGTGTAGATGTGTGCCAAGGCATGGTGTAGATGTGTGCCAAGGCATGGTGTAGATGTGTGCCAAGGCATGGTGTAGATGTGTGCCAAGACATGGTGTAGATGTGTGCCAAGACATGGTGTAGATGTGTCCCAAGGCATGGTGTAGATGTGTGCCAAGGCATGGTGTAGATGTGTGCCAAGGCATGGTGTAGATGTGTGCCAAGACATGGTGTAGATGTGTGCCAAGACATGGTGTAGATGTGTGCCAAGGCATGGTGTAGATGTGTGCCAAGGCATGGTGTAGATGTGTGCCAAGACATGGTGTAGATGTGTCCCAAGGCATGGTGTAGATGTGTGCCAAGGCATGGTGTAGATGTGTGCCAAGGCATGGTGTAGATGTGTGCCAAGGCATGGCGTAGATCGGAGATGTGTGCCAAGGCATGGTGTAGATGTGTGCCAAGGCATGGTGTAGATGTGTGCCAAGGCATGGTGTAGATGTGTGCCAAGGCATGGTGTAGATGTGTGCCAAGGCATGGTGTAGATGTGTGCCAAGGCATGGTGTAGATGTGTGCCAAGGCATGGTGTAGATGTGTGCCAAGGCATGGTGTAGATGTGTGCCAAGGCATGGTGTAGATGTGTGCCAAGGCATGGTGTAGATGTGTGCCAAGGCATGGTGTAGATGTGTGCCAAGGCATGGTGTGGATGTGTGCCAAGGCATGGTGTAGATGTGTGCCAAGGCATGGTGTAGATGTGTGCCAAGGCATGGTGTAGATGTGTGCCAAGACATGGTGTAGATGTGTGCCAAGGCATGGTGTAGATGTGTGCCAAGGCATGGTGTAGATGTGTGCCAAGGCATGGTGTAGATGTGTGCCAAGGCATGGTGTAGATGTGTGCCAAGACATGGTGTAGATGTGTGCCAAGGCATGGTGTAGATGTGTGCCAAGGCATGGTGTAGATGTGTGCCAAGGCATGGTGTAGATGGGAGATGTGTGCCAAGGCATGGTGTAGATGTGTGCCAAGGCATGGTGTAGATGTGTGCCAAGGCATGGTGTAGATGTGTGCCAAGGCATGGTGTAGATGTGTGCCAAGGCATGGTGTAGATGTGTGCCAAGGCATGGTGTAGATGTGTGCCAAGGCATGGTGTAGATGTGTGCCAAGGCATGGTGTAGATGTGTGCCAAGGCATGGTGTAGATGTGTGCCAAGGCATGGTGTAGATGTGTGCCAAGGCATGGTGTAGATGTGTGCCAAGGCATGGTGTAGATGTGTGCCAAGGCATGGTGTGGATGTGTGCCAAGGCATGGCGTAGATGTGTGCCAAGGCATGGTGTAGATCGTAGATGTGTGACAAGGCATGGCGTAGATGTGTGCCAAGGCATGGTGTAGATCGGAGATGTGTGCCAAGGCATGGCGTAGATGTGTGCCAAGGCATGGTGTAGATCGTAGATGTGTGACAAGGCATGGCGTAGATGTGTGCCAAGGCATGGTGTAGATCGGAGATGTGTGCCAAGGCATGGCGTAGATCGGAGATGTGTGCCAAGGCATGGTGTAGATGTGTGCCAAGGCATGGTGTAGATGTGTGCCAAGGCATGGTGTAGATGTGTGCCAAGGCATGGTGTGGATGTGTGCCAAGGCATGGTGTAGATGTGTGCCAAGGCATGGTGTAGATGTGTGCCAAGGCATGGTGTAGATGTGTGCCAAGACATGGTGTAGATGTGTGCCAAGACATGGTGTAGATGTGTCCCAAGGCATGGTGTAGATGTGTGCCAAGGCATGGTGTAGATGTGTGCCAAGACATGGTGTAGATGTTTTCCAAGGCATGGTGTAGATGTGTGCCAAGGCATGGTGTAGATGTGTGCCAAGACATGGTGTAGATGTTTTCCAAGGCATGGTGTAGATGTGTGCCAAGGCATGGTGTAGATGTGTGCCAAGGCATGGTGTAGATGTGTGCCAAGACAAGGTGTAGATGTGTGCCAAGGCATGGTGTAGATGTGTGCCAAAGCATGGTGTAGATGTGTGCCAAGGCATGGTGTAGTTGTGTGCCAAGACATGGTGTTGATCGTAGATGTGTGCCAAGACATGGTGTAGATGTGTGCCAAGACAAGGTGTAGATGTGTGCCAAGGCATGGTGTAGATGTGTGCCAAGGCATGGTGTAGATGTGTGCCAAGGCATGGTGTAGATGTGTGCCAAGGCATGGTGTAGTTGTGTGCCAAGACATGGTGTAGATGTGTCCCAAGGCATGGTGTAGTTGTGTGCCAAGACATGGTGTTGATCGTAGATGTGTGCCAAGACAAGGTGTAGATGTGTGCCAAGGCATGGTGTAGATGTGTGCCAAAGCATGGTGTAGATGTGTGCCAAGGCATGGTGTAGATCGTAGATGTGTGACAAGGCATGGTGTAGTTGTGTGCCAAGACATGGTGTTGATCGTAGATGTGTGCCAAGACATGGTGTAGATGTGTGCCAAGGCATGGTGTAGATGTGTGCCAAGACATGGTGTAGATGTGTGCCAAGACATGGTGTAGATGTGTCCCAAGGCATGGTGTAGATGTGTCCCAAGGCATGGTGTAGATGTGTGCCAAGACATGGTGTAGATGTGTGCCAAGACATGGTGTAGATGTGTCCCAAGGCATGGTGTAGATGTGTCCCAAGGCATGGTGTAGATGTGTGCCAAGACATGGTGTAGATGTGTGCCAAGACATGGTGTTGATCGTAGATGTGTGACAAGGCATGGTGTAGTTGTGTGCCAAGACATGGTGTTGATCGTAGATGTGTGACAAGGCATGGTGTAGTTGTGTGCCAAGACATGGTGTTGATCGTAGATGTGTGCCAAGACATGGTGTAGATGTGTGCCAAGGCATGGTGTAGATGTGTGCCAAGGCATGGCGTAGATCGGAGATGTGTGCCAAGGCACACAACTACACCATGTTGCGGTTTTTGAGATGAGGGTTGGTTCTCTCCAGGAGTCTCTACCGACTTTCCCAAAGATAAGTTTCCAGTCATTGTTTGTCTCATTCTGACTTTATTTTGTTGCCTCCGTGTTTACTGTGTGTTCCGAGTTCAGTTTTGTTTCAAAATTTGTGCTGTTTGGTGAGTTTTCGTCAGTCTTGTCATATCGGGTTCCCCTGAGGCCTACCTCCCCATCTTCCCCTCTATGTGCACGATCAGGTTTATTTGTATTTTCTCTTTATCTCCATCAGTTTTTATTTTCTCCACTTTTCCCTCCACCCTCCGTCTATCCCTTCCAACCTTTCCCTCTGTTTCATTTTAGATTTTAGTCTTTGACTTTCTGTACCGACTCCTCTTCCTTCCTGCACTCTTCTTTAAAATCCTTTGTTCTATTGGACCTTTTTTATACCATCTGGTACAATGTTTCCTTTCTCTACTCTGTCAATTCTTCTGCACTCCATCCATCTTTCAATGTATTTAAACGAATCCCTGACCTACAATTTTTTTTTAATCCCATTTTACAACACTTGTTCGTCTTCCATGATGAATCGTTCCGTTTTTTTCCAACTTCAGTGCAAGTTCGTTCATCCCACCTCCTTAAATCCACCTCCTCATAACTCCCTCCCTGTTATCCCCCTCCTTATCCCTCCCATCTTGCCCCATCCTCATATCTCTCCACTGTTCTCTGCCTTACTAAGAGTTCCCCTCTGATAGCCCAAACGGTATGATTTTCAAATGTCTCAAACTCTCATTCAGCACACTCCTCAATATCCCTGTCACACTCTCTCTCTCTCTCTTTCTTCTCATCACATCTCCCTCTCTCTCCCCACCCCCTCAAATCTTGTTCCTCCCACCGCCCGCTCCCACCTCCACCTTACGACGATCCAGTCTCATCCTCCCCCTCTCCCCACCCCTCCCTTCTCCCTCCTTCCTCATGACCGTGCCTGCTCTCATCATCTCCCCTCCCTCTTAAAGCTTCCCTCTCCCTCCTCCCTCTCAATTCAGCCACCTCCTCCCTCTTCAAAGAAAACTTCACTTTCTTCCTACCCCCCCCCTCCACCAAGCTTCCACCTCACCCTTCTCGAAAGCTCTCCCCACACCTTTCTCCCTCAATTCTCCTCCTTCTCCCCCAAATGTCCCCCCTCACAAATGTAGACCATCTGGAACCCCCCCCCCATCTACTTTCTCAACAATCCTCTTGAAGAAGTCCTTTCATTCAAGCGACTGGGTCTCACTATCTGCCATGATCTTTCCTGGGAAGGCCACATTTCCAACCTGGCCTCCAAAGCTGGGCACATGACTGGGCATCCTCCGTCGTGGAAAGTCCTTCCTCGGCACATCTGGGCTCCTGACCACAAAGAAAGCTTTCATCCGCAGCCTGATGGAGTACTGCTCTCCCCTCTGGGCTGGTGCTCCTGCCTCCCACCTTTCTCGGCTTCATGCTGTGGAAACCAAGGCATTTCGGATCATTGCTATCTCCCGCGGTGAAGCTGTGTCTGTCTCTGTCTCTGTCTCTCACCACAGGCAGGTCGGTGGTCTTTCTTCTGTCTCCTACTGTCTCCTCTCCAGCCTTCTGGAACAACCCTAACCTCTCCAACCTCTCCTGGAACAGCCTCTCCAACCCTAACCCTCCTCTGGAACAAACTCCCACACTCTTCAATCGCACTCCTCCCTTCAGGTCTTCAAAACAGCTGTTCACCACAACCTCTTATCTTCCCCCATCCAAAGCCATGATCTTTTCTACCCCCGTTAATCCACCCCCAATCCCACCTCTTTCAGATTCTCCGTTTTCCTTCTTGAAAGTCCCTGTGGTGTCCATCTTGTCCCCCCCCCCTGTACCCCGCCCCAACCCTTTCCCTTCCACACATATCGGATTATCTTTGTTCCTCACTATTTTGCACTTCCCTCGCCCACCCCTCGTCTCCTGCCTTGTTATATGTTTGTGTGTTATCTCTTACACGAGCCTCGACTTGGTGTATGCCTGGTGTTGGCTTAATGGTGACGGTGGTGGGTTTGGGATCCCACTCAGCCGTTGAATTAATACCAGGCGGGGTTGAGTCTGCCCGTCATCCTTCCGAGATATGGCCCCTTGTGGACTCGGCGCTGTTGGTGGCCGAGATTTTATTTTAAATTACTTAATTCGATGTAATTTTTCAGGTGCTGTTCGCTATAATCTGTGTCCGCTCGTCTTCGGCCTCCCAGCGTCGTGAGCACTTTTTTTGGGGTGTATTGGAGGAAGTTCGACTGGTGCGGTGCCGTTGCTGTCCAATATTCCTTCTCTGTTTATAATTATTTTTTTCTAATTAGTTTTGTTTTCGCAGTGAAGGGGGAGTGTGTGTGTGTGTGTGTGTGATCGTTACAAATGTAGAATGTCTAACTGATGCAAGAAGACGAGCCATCCCCACAGTGAAGAAGGAAGTCTTTGTTCGAGTTGGCCTAGTGTGGCCGTGTGGGAGTCACGAGCAGTCTGTGAAAATCAGCGAATCTCGGCGGTCATCGGCGTGTCCCGGAGTTCGAATCCCTTTCTGAAGACGAATCCTTCGCGGCACATCGTGCTGATAATTGCGGATTCGAATGGCGGGAAATTTTGTATCGCAGTTGGACCAGAACTTCCTGTGGGGAATGTTCCTGAAGTGAGGTTTTTTTTTTTTTTTTCCCCGTAATTTATATTTTTTAACATTTTCCTGAGTAATTTTTTTTCGGTGGAACCTTCATCATTGCGATCGTACGGGAATCTGTTCAAATTGCGGTTTGGATATATATATATATATATATATATATATATATATATATATATATATATATATATATATATATATATATATATATATATATATATATATATATATATATATATATATATATATATATATATATATATATATGGATAGATTAGATCCATGAATAGGGAGGGGGTAGAGCAGATGAGGATTTCCTAGATCTAGTCTGGGATTGACTTTTAAACCTGTTTTAGATAATGCCACGAGGCGCGGTGGGGGGTGGTGCACTTTGATCGTTTGAAAGCAGTGATCAGAGGACTGTGTGTGTGTGTGGGTGTGTGTGTGTGTGTGTGTGTGTGTGTGTGTGTGTGTGTGTGTGTGTGTGTGTGTGTGTGTGTGTGTGTGCGCGCGCGCTTAAGGATTGTGTTAAGGGTTCGCGTTAAGGCCCGGTCACACCTTGACGTTTTAGCCAACGTATGCCGATTTTTGAATTTTTTTTGTAAAACGCTGGCACACGTTGAATACGTTATGGGTAAGTTTTGATAACATTGAGAGCACGCTGAAAAACACTGCCATACGTCGTTGTACGCTGGCTTTAAACGTTGTACTTTTTGGTTGTCCTCAAATTTTTTCTGCTTGAAATTTCACGACGTATGCCGGCGTATGACTCACACGTTCCGCTACGCTGGCCACAAGTTGTAGGCACGGTCTGCGATCGTTGACAGACGTCAACACATGCTACTTGTAAGTTAATCATAAGTTGAGACACGCCGAGGTAATGTTTAGCGTACCGAAACTTATTTCTAACCTATGATTAACGTGTTGTTGCCACACATCGACAGACGTTACTTTTAAGTTACTCATAGGCTGAAAGACGTCGGTATAATGGATCGTCCTTGCGTCAGCGTCCACGGCCACGGCCAGGACACTTATTTGCAGCATTCTTCAAACTTTTCTTCGGCATGACGAGGATGTTCACACTTCGATGTCGAGCTTGGCTCTGATTCCAATTGTCCATCGGCAGCGTCTATTTAAAATAGTCGAGTTTGAGCGTTTTAACACGTTCAGAAAAAACGCTTCAAATTTCCAAACCCCAGCGTCAAAAAACAAAGGCGAGTGACAGCAATTTAAATCGTTCATTGTAAACAATGAAAATAGCTGAGTGGTACCGTTTAAAAGTCGTTGAGTGTAAAAAAAATCCAATTGTTGAGCGCAAGCGTCTACTTTCAATAGTGGAGATGCAGCCATTTAAATCGTTGAGTTTATCATTTAAATCGTTAAACGCAAGGACGATCCATCATAACCCACACCCTCCCCCTCACACTCACCTACTACTGCCAACATGAACAAACTAATACTAATACTAATACTGATACTGATACTGATACTAATACTGATACTGATACTGTTACTGCTGACATGGACATCGACTCAAAAAGGAACTCAAAAACACTGTTGGGTTCCCCTTTTATGAGCAGCATTTTTATATACCAATTCCCAAAACCGCTGGGAACACGTCTTTATATGGCAGTTGTAAGCTAGAAACACGTTAATTTATTTTTTTTGTCGACCGGAAGACGTCATTGGAATACGTCTACATACGTCGATGTGTGTTGGGACTACGTAAAGAATTGGTTCAAAGCACGTCAAACATAAGTTAGAAATAAGTTTCGCGTAAAAAAGACATTACCGCGACGTGTTTCGACTTATGAGTAGCTTATAAGTAGCCTTTGTGGACGTGTGTAAGCGTCCACATATCGTGTGTAAAACTTATCCCCATCGCATGCGGAACGTGTGTCATACGCCGAGTACGTCGTAAAATTTTGAACATGTTTAAAATTTCTTGACGTACTCTACTTACTACGACTTATGATAGCGTACTTTAGCGTTCTACTCACGTATACCAAACTTAATCATACCGTATTTGACGTGCCCCAACGTTTTAGACACATTTTTCTTCGGTCGGCATATGCTGGCAAGATCGCCAAGGTGTGACCGCGATGTTGACACTTCCATTTCTACGGCAGTTATGATTCGAATCGTTGTGCGTCAGCCTTTTAATAGGCTACGTCACGACATCGTCGGCGATGCGTGCAACGCACTATGCCTAAGTTAGACTATCGTTGGGCCGACAACAGGTTCAGCATTCGTTGGTATAACTTATCTATAACACAACGAAATGTTCTGTGTCCGTTACCAATGCGTTATACATAAGACCAAGTCGCTATGAATACGTCCGTATCTTTAAAAAAAAAAACATCAAAAGTTCAACGTAAGCCAGCGTTTTAGATACATTTTAATACGTTGCCATCGCTGGCTAAAACGTCAAGGTGTGACCGGGCCTTTGGTGGAGTAAGGTTATTAGATTTAATGAAGGCAAACCTTGAGGGCAATCAGAGAGCTCAATGCTCTACATTGGAATAAACTTGTAGGAGTGCAATCAGCATCAAAGAGTTGCTGATTAGTGTGCAGAGTATGTTACAGTGAGGTGTAAAAACTTGAGGCACCAATAGATCATGATTGTTAAACTGAAGGTGTTTCTGTTTTGTGTACAAAACAATGGGATTGGAACCAGACCCCTATGAGTATAGGAGAAAATGGAAGCCAGTCAACAAAATAACTCTGCAAACCAAAATAAAACATGACAAGTCTGAAGACGACGATGGTTCACGAGCGGTATTTGACGATGTAGATTGTTTCAGAAGTCAAGGATGAGACAATGTGATAATTTTTGACGAAGTTATATAAATGATCAACATGATGTGGTACAAGGGACTGGTTATAAGCTGCAAAATGTCGAAAACCCGATTTCCTTCAACAACTTTCAAAATTTGACCTTTGCATAACCTTTAAAGGTCACAAAATGTTGTGGACATTAAAACAAGGAAACGTACTATTATATAGCTTATTGGAGTTAGTTCGTCGAAGAAGGTCGAAAACCTGGTTCGATTCCCACAACTTTGAAAATTTGACCGTTGTGGCCTTTAAAGGTCAAGGATTATGACCTTTGGTCCAAAACTTCCTCTGGAACATTCCAGGAACAATATAACGTCATATAGGCTATATGGCATTTCGCACTCCTCAGATTATCCATACATTGATGAAATCAGCGTAAAAACAAACTTCAAGGGGGCACCATGGGCAAGGTGTTCAAGATAGAGCAAAATGGTTTCAAGACTTTCGGTGGGGAATGACCTCAAGATTATGCATAAAAAATATTGTCATCCTAGCTCTCAAAGTTTGGGCCATCATATGATTTTTATGTCAAATTCGCTATTTTCTAAGTTTTTGACCTTGTGACAAAAATGAAAAATCGGACGACAAGTTATAGATAATTCATTTTGCTTTTCAAATACCGAAGAACCCATTCCATTCAGTCAATTACCGAGGAGAACATAGATTTTTAATCCGACTACCCCCTAAAAATGGCTATTTTTTGGGCGTGGCTCCGCCCACAATGGGAGTAGCACGCCTTCATCCAGGAAAACACAACTAGACATTGATATCGAACGCATAACCTAGTTTCATCAAGATAGGATCAAAGTCCACGGAGTTAAGCTCTGGACAGACACACACAGACAAGCCGGTAGGTGGACATGGGTAGTCGACTACCCAATAGAACCTGACGCGATGGGCCCGTTCGATGTGGAATGACCTGAGGATTAAGCACAAGAAAATTCATGATTCTAACTTCAAGGGTTAATGCTGCGGATTGTTTTTTTTTTTGTTAAAATACCCCCATTTAGAGGTTATTTGGCTGTTGCTAGGCAACGGAGGGGTCCATAGCAACGGTTCTTTCTCACACATAACTAGGACATACCATGAACCTACCATACCAGTTTCATGTATATCTGACTCAGTCTCTGAGATATAACAAACTTCGTTTTTTTTTATTGTTTTCGACCAGGGTTCATTCAACGTCTCTCTTCTCTGACAGTTTTCATAGGATCTGGCTGAAAAATTTTGACAACATGGCTGAATGTACTGCCCACAGTCGCTCATGGCCCGATTTTTGAAAAAATATTTTTTTTTATGATTTTTCAAAATTTTCAAAGTCCCGTTGCTAGGCAACGGTGGTGTCCATAGCAACGGTTCTCATTTGCACAAGTAGGTCATGGTATGAACCTACCAACCAAGTTTCATCGAAATCGCCATTGTATTAACGGAACAGAGGGACAGACAGACAGACAAGCCGGTGGGCGACATGGGTGGTCGCGACATAATTGCATACTTGTCAAACAGTTTTTAACGGATCGGGCTGAAATTTTTTGACAAAGAGGTTGATTATAGTGTGCATAAAAGCCTGGAAGCCCATTTTTGATTTTCGAAAAAATTATTTTTTAAGGATTTTTCTAAAATTTCAAAGTCCCGTTGCTAGGCAATGCTGGTGTCCATAGTAAGGCAAAAAAAAAAATGTTGCATTGGCGTAACCCGCCCGACCCTAAAAATTCCGCCGACCCTACGTTTTTTTTTTTTTTTCTTTTTTTGCTATCGATTTCAAGTATCTTGTTGATTGCGATCGCGATCGCAAAAACCCGGAAGTGTTTCGGACAGAACCCGCCGACAAAAAGGGTGGTACTCGAGCCGGGGGAGATTTTGGGAGGGATTTATTAGGAAAAAAAAAAAAAAAGATCCCGACCGACCTACCCTATTTTTCAGTGACCCGTTACGCCAATGCAACATTTTTTTTTTGGCCTAACGGTGCTCAAAAGCATAGAACTAGATCCTGGTATGAACCTACCTGTCAAGTTTCATCAAAATCGGTTGACTCCTCTGGCCTCCAGAGCTGTCCATTACATACAAGCAAAAAAATGACGATAAAGACACCCGATTTTTGAAGGACTGCCATTTGAAAAATAAAACCAAAATCAAAAATCGGCTCGAGTAAAATTTTCTAAATATCTCAAAGTGTTTAATTCCGAAGTCTCGTTTCTCCACATTCAAAACTGTAGGAAAAGTATTGAAAATACCGTACGTGGTTTTTCGGCCGCTGCATAGCAACGGGTGGTTGCTTAGCAACGAAACTCAAACGCACACACTCCCAGCCAGTATGGCACCTGTTTGCCAAGTTTCATCGAAATTGGTTTGCTGGTTTGTGCTGTGGAGCCTCGCGTTGCAGAGACACACACACACACACACACACACACACACACACACACACACACACACACACACACACACACACACACACACACACACACACACACACACACAACCCGACAATAAGGGTACTCTCGCGACCACCCAACAGACAAAAATATCGACGGAAATACTGATAAGGGTAGAAGAAAAAAAAAATCTCTTTTTTTTCCGACTACATCGACTACCCAACAGGCAAGCCGTTAGGCGGACATGGGTAGTCGATCAAGTCGAATTTAGTCGTTTTTCAGCCGTTACTAGCCAACAAAAGCATCCATAGCAACGGTTCTTTCTCACACATAACTAGGACATACCATGAACCTACCATACCAGTTTCATTTATATCTGACTCATAGTCTCTGAGATATAACGAACTTTGTTTTTTATTGTTTTCGACCAGGGTTCATTCAAAGTCTATCTTCTCCGACAGTTTTCATAGGATCCGGCTGGAAATTTTGACAATATGGCTGAATGTACTGCCCACAGTCGCTCGTGGCCCGATTTTTTGATTTTCAAAAAAAAAAATGGAGATTTTTTTTTTGAAAATTTCAAAGGTCCGTTGCTAGGCAACGGATGAGTCCATAGCAACGGTTCTCATTTGCACACAACTACGTCATGGTATGAACCTACCAACCAAGTTTCATCAAAATCGCCATTGTATTAACGGAGCATTGGACCGAACAGACATACATACAGACAGATAGACAGACAAACATATCGACAGAAATACTGATAATAAGGGTAGACTAGATAGACTACCCAACAGGCACACAGACATAACGAATATAGTGGTCACTCTGGCTGGCGCTCGTGAACCAATAACGATATGGCCAAGAATATTAAACAGACTAGCAAGGCATTGAAGTACGTAAGGGGGTAAATAACAGGTGAACGCAAGTGTGGGCTCATTGAGGAATAGCACGGGGAGATTGCATTGGTTTAGTGATGAAAATTAAATTTTCTTTTGTTTAAATGATCGAGGCATGTGGAAGAGTGAGATCAGGGCAGAGTTGAATGTAACAAGATGGAAAGGGGGAAACACCTGCAGCAGATTAGGTGAGTGAGATCAATCTCAATCAAAAACTTTCTTCTCCAGAATGGCTCGACAGATCGAGGGAAAACTTTACCCACACGTTCCCCAAGCCTTGGAGATACCAAGGTGTCCACGAATACTTAATAGGTCACATGGTCTGGCAGCCATATTGGATTGAACGAAAATATTAAAAAAAATATTTCTCTTAGCCACTTCACCATTTGATGTAAAACGTCAAAGTTATGAATCACAGTCATGGGGTATTTTTGTTGTAAATTTCAACCTGATCAGATGCATGATCTGGCAGCCAGAATTATTTAATATTTTGAATCTGGGTTCAAGGATTTAAATCAAACTTGGTACGAGTATGTGTAATGATGTAATAATGTGGACGGAGGCATATGTGGCGACATTGAAGAGTGCCCTTCTAGTTTTATATATATATATATATATATATATATATATATATATATATATATATATATATATATATATATATATATATATATATATATATATATATATATATATATATATATATACAGTGGGGAGAACAAGTATTTGATACACTGCCGATTTTGCAGGTTTTCCCACTCACAAAGCACGTAGAGGTCTGTAATTTTTATCATAGGTACACTTCAACTGTGAAAGGCGGAATCTAAAACAAAAATCCTGAAAATCACATTGTATGATTTTTAAATAATTAATTTGCATTTTATTGCATGAAATAAGTATTTGATCACCTACCAACCAGTAAGAAGTCCAGTTCTCACAGACCTGTGAGTTTTGTCTTGAAGAAGCCCTCCCATGCTCCACTCATTACCTGTATTAACTGCACCTGTTTGAACTCGTTATCTGCATAAAAGACAGCTGTCCACACTCAATCAATCAGACTCCAACCTCTCCACAATGGGAAAGTCAAGAGAGCTGTCTAAGGACATCAGGGACAAAATTGTAGACTTGCACAAGGCTGGGATGTGTTTCAGGACAATAGGCAAGCAGCTTGGTGAGAAGGCAACAACTGTTGGCGCAATTATTAGAAAATGGAAGAAGTTCAAGATAAGTCAATCTCCCTCGGTCTGGGGCTCCATGCAAGATCTCACCTCGTGGAGCCTCAATGATCATGAGAAAGGTGAGGGATCAGCCCAGAACTACATGGCAGGACCTGGTCAATGACCTGAAGAGAGCTGAGACCATAGTATCAAAGAAAACCATAAGTAACACACTACGCCGTCATGGATTAAAATCCTGCAGCGCACGCAAGGTCCCTCTGCTCAAGCCCGTGCATGTCCAGGCCCATCTGAAGTTTGCCAATGACCATCTGGATGATCCAGAGGAGGAATAGAAGAAGGTCATGTGGTCTGATAAGACCAAAATAGAGCTTTTTGGTTTAAACTCCACTCGCCGTGTTTGGAGGAAGAAGAAGGATGAGTGCAACCCCAAGAACACCATCACAACTGTGAAGTATGGAGGTGGAAACATCATTCTTTGGGGATGCTTTTCTGGAAAGGGGACAGGACGACTGCACCGTATTGAGGGGAGGATGGATAGGGCCATGTATCGCGAGATCTTGGCCAACAACCTCCTTCCCTCAACAAGAGCATTGAAGATGGGGCGTGGCTGGGTCTTCCAGCATGACAACGACCCGAAACGCACAGCCAGGGCAACTAAGGAGTGGCTCCGTAAGAAGCATCTCAAGGTCCTGGAGTGGCCCAGCCAGTCTCCAGACCTGAACCCAATAGAAAATCTTTGGAGGGAGCTGAAAGTCTGTGTTGCCCAGCGAAAGCTCCCAAAACCTAAAGGATCTGGAGATGATCTGTATGGAGGAGTAGGCCAAAATCCCTGCTGCAGTCTGTGCAAACCTGGTTAAGAACTACAGGAAACGTCTGATCTCTGTAATTGCAAACAAAGGTTTCTGTACCAAAGATTAAATTCTGTTTTTCTGATGTATCAAATACTTATTCCATGCAATAAAATGCAAATTAATTATTTAAAAATCATACAATGTGATTTTCAGGATTTTTGTTTTAGATTCCATCTGTCACAGTTGAAGTGTACCTATGATAAAAATTACAGACTTCCACGTGCTTTGTAAGTGGGAAAACCTGCAAAATCGGCAGTGTATCAAATACTTGTTCTCCCCACTGTGTGTGTATATATATATATATATATATATATATATATATATATATATATATATATATATATATATATATATATATATATATATATATATATATATATATATATATATTTTTTTTTTTTAACAGGATTTAAGGCTTGTTGTGGAACACACCCATCTCACTTGCATGGACATACAAACGAATACACGAAACGCAACAAAAGAATGATGGATGAGCCAAATGCAGCCACTGAGCTTGGGGGAAGTGCCGTCACTTCCCGCACCCTCTGGGTACCAAATTTTTCACTATACTTCACGGGGAATTTCATAACTAGGAATTTCCTCCTCCCATAGATGCCAATCTATAGGGATTGTCCTTGCTCTCTCGTTTTTTTTAATGCTGAGCATCAAGCAAGGAAGCAGCGCTTACCGTTTTTAAAAGTCTGATGTGATTTGGCCAGGGTTGGAACTGCTAACATCCCAGAATTGAAGCGGACGTTCTGACCATTACACCACCAAGTCTGGTTTCAGTTGAACGTCAGGCCTGGTCAGCCATTTCGTGGAAGACTGAGCAAAAGTCGTTTTTGGCTAACCCCACAACAAAAATTCATCCATCCATCAGGACCATACTCTGTACAGAGCGTCGGTGCTGCCGAAGTAGTCTCCTGGCCTATTGGGCACAATCGTGGATGGGTTGCCACTATGACGCAGGATACTTGAATGGTTCAATCATCGCAGCAAGCTGTTACTCATTTTGCCAACCTTGGAAGGATGACTAGCTGAGTCAACACCACCTGGTATTAATTCAACGGCCAAGCGGGATTTGAACTATTAACCCCTTCGCCCCGATTCATTTCATGAGGCATGGTTGAAGAGTGCCCTTTTAGTTTTGGACTGGAGCCTTCAAATGTTGGTATAATTTTGGCCGTTAAAGTTGTCGAAATGTTGAATCACCTGAACCAGTTACACCAAGGGTAGTACAGGAACTCATCATCATAACATTCATACAAAATAATTCCAGCTGTGTGTGTGTGTGTGTGTGTGTGTGTGTGTGTGTGTGTGTGTGTGTGTGTGTGTGTGTGTGTGTGTGTGTGTGTGTGTGTGTGTGTGTGTCTGACCGCCGTTTATCGACGACCGCCGGTCCGATCTGATTGAAACTTGCCAGGAATATTGCCGGGGCCCCGCAGATGTGCCTTTTCGAGGTTTGATATCAATCGGACAAGCGGTTCCCAAGTTACGGCCATTTTACTGCTTTTACAGTGTTGACAAGGTGTATATATAGCAGCTGAAGGTGTTGTTCCACCTTCTCACCTTATCATGCCAATTTTCCCAAATTATTAATAACCGGACGATCACTGGTCCGATCGGATTGAAACTTGCCAGGAATATTGACGGGGACCCGCTGATGTGCCTTTTCAAGGTTTGATATCAATCGGACAAGCGGTTCCCAAGTTATGGCCATTTATCTGTCGACCAATGACAAGACACGGTGCTATGACATCACGAATGACGTCACAATTAATGTTTATTTATTTTTTATTAATTATTTTATTTGCACGATTGACAGTCCGATCTGATTGAAAGTTGCCAGGAATATTGCTGGGGACCCGCTGATGTGCCTTTTCAAGGTTTGATAGTGTTACGGCTGTGGAAATTCGCAAACCACCATTCAGGGCCCGTAGGTGAGATAACTCTAAGTACATGTGTAGTTAGCCCCAAACCCGTTGTTTAGAGGGAATTTATGTGATTCATTCGGGCGGCGATGCTTTGAGATAGCCATTTTTCTTTTTCTATTGTTATTTTAAACGACAAACCTCCACGCAAACAACAACCGCCACCAACTACGCCACAATGCCAACCGCGCTACAATTACCCTCACAACAACCACCACCATCTTCGCCACTACCCCCGCTGACGAACGCCATCCTCCACGGTCCACACTACGACGGTTTCCGCGTTGGAAACCGTCGAACGCAAGGAGGGAAAGAAGAAGGCACAACGATGGCGCGTGGATTTTTCCCGCCTGTTTTTCCCGTCTGACTTCCCGCGCTTTGGAGTGGCGGAAGAGCGATGCAGGTCAAAGGTCAAAGGTGAGAAAAGGTGGGGCCTCTTTTTGGGGGAATAATGCTCTGGCTCCAAGCCAAAAACTGACTCCCTCGGCCCCCGGACGGAGCAGGGTGGAGGGAAAGCATGAGGGCACGCCCCCTTCGAGAAGCTTCTCCAAGAAGCTCGAGGGGAGGCGGAGCCAAAAACGGGGGCGGTGTGAAGGGCGGAGCCCCGGGCTATTAAAGTCGGACACGGGCGGAGCGCATGGGAGGTACTCTGGCTCTCTTCGTCCTCTTCCTGTCTTCCGGCTCGCTCGTCCTCTTCTCTTCGTGGTGGCCGCTGGCCTGATCTTCTGTGGGGCGGTCACGAGACCCTGCTGGCGGGACGGAGCGCCTGCCATTCCCCACACCGCGACCTCGAGCAACAACATTTCCCCCCCCCCCCTTCTATCCGCGCTGGGATAGCGCCGGAAACTCTGTCCATGGCGTCGAGTGGCCAACACGTGCCGGCGCGAGGCATGCCGGAGAGGATTCACCTACCCCGCCAGGGCACGGAGTCGCGGCCAGGCGCGATCACGTCGACGGACGTGGGAGAGGGACTCGACGGCCCAAAGGGAAGTCACCATTTTCTTTTCGGGGTTTTTGTATGGATCTTGTGGCACCGTGTCTTGTAAAGTAAAACTGTTTAAGTGTTGCCGTGTGTCGGTCTTATTCGGTTGTAGCTCTGCATTGTTGCTTTTGTGTTAATTGCTATGTGTGCTCTCCGTGTGTTGTGTAAATAAAGTGCTTGCATGTTGAACTGTGCCCGTTTCGCTTCGTCTCCTTCCTTTTAATTGACCCTCCATCCTGCTTCACGTAAAGGGTTCGTAGTGGGCTTAGTATGCCCGATAATCAGAACCGTCGAGGCCGCCGATAACACCGCTCGGTTATCACTGTAGCACAGAACGGACCGCTTGAGCGTTTCGTGTCCGGAGTCGGCCTACGGCGAGGTATGATCGCCCGGTCGACCATCCGCGCAGGTATTTAGGTAGATCGAATTTGGTGAGCAACCCTATCCTGCGCGGGTGGGCAATTGGCATGGTCGTGGTGGGGTTAAACCCCCACCTGTGACTAGCTCCCGGCATTGTTCCAAGAGGGTCACGACAGAATTGTCCGTTCCGGTGGGCGAGGCGGCCGCCATTCGAGTTGAGCGGCCGATCGCACCCCGGCGGGCGCGGATTCACAACAATATTAATCGGACAAGCGGTTCCCAAGTTACGGCCATTTATCTGTCGACCAATGACAAGAGACGGTGCTATGACGTCACAATTAATGTTTATTATCTTGCCAAAACGGAGTTTTTGCAAGATATGTTAGTCAGCTTGTCTGCTTTTTTTTATTTTTTTATTTTTATTTTTTTGTTTGTCTGTAATCACGTATAAAAAATTCTGCAGAGCACAGTTATCATTGGAAATTTTTGTGACTTCGCATATCAGAGGCCTATAGAGGTCCCTTTCAGCGCACAAAATTTTGAAGGTCAAGGTCACTGTCGCAAATCAGGGGAGCCGACGAAACCCTTATTTTTTGAGTAATTTTGATCGGATCGTCTTCAAACTTCATGGGAAAAGAGTTCATGGTCTGGCGCTCAGCTGATTAATTTTTGGTGGCGATTGGCCTTGACCTTCATATGTTTTTTTTTTTGTCTGTAATCACGTATAAATCACTCTACAGAGCACAGTTATCATTGGAAATTTTTGTAACTTCGCATATCAGAGGCCTATAGAGGTCCCTTTCAGCGCACAAAATTTTGAAGGTCAAGGTCAAAGGTCAAGGTCACTTTGGCGCAAATCAGGTGAGTCGACGAAACCCTTATTTTTGGGGTAATTTTAATCTAATCGTCTACAAACTTTATGGGGATGTAGTAGATGGTCTGGTGCTCAGCTGATTAGTTTTTGGTAGCGATTGGCCTTGACCTTCATGGTTAGCGCCTGAGGTCAAACATATTTGACCCCAAGGTCAAATTTTCAAGTTTTAGGAACCATATCGTGTTGTACCTCAAATTGAACACCTCGATGAGCGCTTTCTCTATGTCAAGCTTGAGACATTATGATGTCATTTGGTGACGTTATGAGGCAAACATATTTTTCATGGTTACTCTGTAGAATGATTCTCATCGGAATCTCTCATAAGCAGATATTCCTCAAGGAGTCGCTCCTGGTGGATAGCAGCTCTGTTCACCTCAGTGTGACCTTAAAGAAGTCACTCGTGGTCACCTTTTGGCAAGAGGTTTATTTATTATTTTTTATTTATTTTGCACGATTGACAGTCCGATCTGATTGAAACTTGCCAGGAATATTGCTGGGGACCCGCGGATGTCCCTTTTCATGGTTTGATATTAATCGGACGAGCAGTTCCCAAGTTACGGCGATTTATCTGTCGACCAATATCTGCGAGAGAGGGGGACGGGAGAGGGGGGATGAGAGTGGAGGCGAGAGAGGAGGGGGGAGAGAGAGGAAGGGCGAGACTAGGGGGGATAGAGGAGGGGTGAGAGAGGGGAGGCGAGAGAAGGGGAGGCGAGAGAAGGGGAGGCGAGAGAAGGGGAGGCGAGAGAGGGGAGGGAGAGAGGGGGGTGAGAGAGAGGGGGCGTCACAATTCAAGAGAGGGCGAGAGAGGACGGGGGCAAGAGGAGGGGGGGCGAGAGAGAGGGGGCGTCACAATTCTTCTTCATTTGATATGATGTCACAATTGACGCTGGGGGCCTGAATATGTTTCCCAGGTGTTTCCCAAGTTATGGCCATTTATGATACGGTTGGTCCGATCTAATTGAAATAATGCCCCAATCCAGTCATCGTTTACGCACCTACGGGCCTGCCCCTACTAGTTCATACAAAATGGAGTGAGTTGGTTTGTTGCGCATCATTTCTATGCTTTTCACAGCAAAATCGGATTATTTTGCTGTGAATTGTGATTGATGTATTTTAAATCTTTTTCAATTCAATTGTGAATTGTGATTGATGTATTTTAAATCTTTTTCTCTTTTTGCCTGGAATGCAGGTTGGACAAGGACAGGAGTGGATCTCTCTCTGCAGTCGAGCTCCAGCAGGCCTTGTCCAATGGTGAGGCTAAAAATACAGATTCTGTGGGGCCTTGAACTGTTGAACAAAATTTCATCACAAACTGTCATTGCTTTTACTCCTAGTTACAACAGCAATAAGCACGTTTGACAGTGATGCTTCCTGGGGACACTCCATTGGAAGGGACATCGAGCCTGATGTCTCATGATATGTCTTTACGAGTATGGATCTTTCGGCTTGGGCCATAGTCAAATATATCATACATACAGGTTAAATAAAATGGTTGGCGTTCTTTTTTTATTTTCACCAAATGGTGATCTAAGGAACATGGAGAAGCTTGTACATCTTCTATATGTAATGGAGCTATAACGTATGTTTGTATCATCTACTGCGTATGTTTGCATCATCTACTCTGAGAGGATTTGACCTCAGAAGCTGAAACTTTCAGGAATTCATGAGGACACCCTGAAGTTGTGTCTGTGCAAATTTCATTTGATTCCATAAAGTTTTGAAGTGTTCCTCCCCCCCCCCCCACCCCACTCATCTTGGCTCATTTATTTGAAGGAATTATCCGAG
>NC_140967.1:105464138-105501638 GCF_056783735.1 Eptatretus burgeri | reverse complement strand
CTTCTTCCAGTTTTCAATCGTCAACTGGTGGTGCTTCATGGCCCAGGCAAGCCTCTATTTCTTATTTTGCCATCTTAGCAATGGCTTTCTTACTGCCACTAGACCTGTCAAACCTGTAGCTCGAAGTCTTCTCTTTACAGTCGAAACTAAGACTTCCTTACTTTGACCAGTGTTGAGCTGTGCTTGAAGCTGCTGTCCTGTAAGCCACCTATCATGCAAGCTGTTGACTCTCAGAAACTTGTCTTCTGATTGTGTTGTAGCTTTGGGTCTGTCAGACCTCTTCCTGTCAGAGTTCCTCCAGTTTCCAAGTGCCTTCGAATGGAGTAGGAAGCTGTACTCACTGACACCTTGGCTTTTTGCAATTTCTCGAAAGGAAAGACCTCCTACACTTTTAAGGGTTATAATGGTCTGTCTGTCTTCCTTTGTTAATTGTCTTTTTCTCGTCATTATAACAGCAATTATCTACTTCCTGCAGTGCAATGTTGTCTAAATAATGCTTCAGAGGGTGTAGCAACACAATCTGTTCCAACACTGCTTTTATGCAGACAGAGGGTATGAAAGTAATCAACAAAAGTTGGGACACCTGTAGGAATGGTTTGCATCAACTTTCAAGGCTTAATTTACTTGTATTGCTGCAGAACAGCTGCAGTTGCTAACCCATTACTTGTTCCCTGATAAGGGCCTTTTTAACAACTGAAATTTACATTATTTTTCAGTTTTTGGTAACCTAAACTTTTTTTTAAAAAACCTCTGGCAGTTTACCGCTTAGCTTTGTACCATATCAGATTAATCACTGGACTTGAACGGCTTAAATTTCAGTAAAAACTGAAAAATGGGGATGTTCTAAAACTTTTAACTGGTAGTGTATATCTAGAATTTGAACCTGGAACTCAAGCACGTGATCGGTGAGGAAAAACAAACAGACTGATCCAAAGATATCTGCCATTGCTCCTCTACAACATGAAAGAACCCTAATGTATGCTCTGTGTTTCCTGTCGAAGGTACGTGGACGCCATTCAACATGCAGACGGTGCAAATAATAATTGGTGAGGAATATATTCATTTTCCCTTGGAATCTTCTCATGTTGAGTTTTTTTCTGGTCTGTCACAACAGATTTGTTTGGTGTAATTCCTGTTCTTCCTACATCATGTGATTGGTGTGTCTGTGAAGTGTAAATGTTGAAGACTTACTAAAACGGGTAGAAAATCTCAGAGGTGGCTTTCTAACAGCAGGTTCAAACTGGAGGGCATGCAATGCAGGAAGAGGCAGTGATTTTATGTCCCATGCACACGAGTGACATTGTTACCGTGCTTTTTTTCACGTTGCAGGTATGTTTGACCGTGAAAGGAAGGGCACCATCAATTTCCAGGCATTTGTCGGCCTCTGGAAGTACATCACCGACTGGCAGGCTGTTTTCCGCAGCTTCGACACGGACAACTCGGGCTTCATTGACAAGAACGAAATGAAGGGTGCTCTCACTTTCTTCGGTGCGTATCAGCGAACGTGCACCCATGCCTTTTTGTTGTCGCTTCTTCTGAGTGTTGTGTCTGGAAGAGCATGTCAGCCCCAAGTACACACTTCCTGTTCCTCGTACAGGTTACAAATTTTCGGATCCTTTCTACGACGTTCTGATCTGGCGTTTTGATCGGCAAAATCGTGGACAGATTGCATTTGACGATTTTATTCAGTGCTGCGTAACGTTACAGGTAACTGTTTTGTCATGATGTTCATTGCCCCTTGTTTTGGTTTTTTTACAGATTGCTCTCTGGTTTTTTTAATTCCTTATCAAAGCTGCCTTTCTTGTACGGTTAAGCACTGACTATTTCCTTCCCATAACGCCTTTATCCTTGGGACAAATCCCCTACAATCTATCCTTTCTAGACACTCAGCAACACCTTCCAGATGCAGGATACAGATCGGGATGGCTGGGTTACCATTGCTTACGAGCAGTTTCTGAGCATGGCTCTGAGCGTCCGATCGTAACTATCCCACCGTTCATATGCTCGACCTGACCTCAGCCACCCGTCCTTCCCTTCCCCGAACTTTGTTTGTTTGTGGGGTCATGTGTGGGCTTTCATTTTTGATATCACTTTCTGACATGATAATCCAAACCCACCGATGACATTTACATTTTTTTTTTCATTCCCGATAAACTGCCGTACCCCGTCTTTTATCACAGGCCATGTTTGTATGCCGACCAACCATCCGCTTTTTCCACAACTCAAAAACTCCCTCATCTGACGTCTTATAATTCTTCAAAAGAACAAAACGAATAGAACTTTTAAAATGTCAATCACATACCAATGCGAGTTACCAGGAGATAGCCATGCAGAATGACATTTGAACCATCCGTGTTTTCTTTCCTTGTTGACAATGGCTGTGCCTTTTCCTTGCACCGAGTTATGCTCGTTTTTGAAGTTATTTACGTTAATAGTCTGTGCACAGCATGGAATAAGCAAACTTGGATAAATTTATTTGCCATTTATTTTATTCTTTTGAATAGCATTCCATTCTTTTTAATTTTTGTTGTGCGATTGGACACATTTCCCAGTGCCAGTATCTGCGATTTCTTTCACATCTGCTTGGTGCCGATTTTTTTATATATATATCCATGGTATACAAATCTGCATACCATGTACACAAACACGTTCTGAGGCCTGCCTCTACTCCGAGCCAACGCGTGCACAGGTGCCATTTTACACACATTTTACCTTTCTTTTGTAATAAAGTATTCCATTGTGTTACCTGGACATCTTTTCTCTTTTGTTTCTTGTTGTTTCGATCTTGTGCACAGCTGAAATGCGTTTCGTAACAAATCGGTTATGCCATCTGTGCTCGCACCGTTTTTGTTTGGCTTGCTCAAATGAAGCGAATTGTGCCCCAGGGTGATTCTGATATGAAGATGGTCGCTAATATTGACAGCCGGAGAGAAATTGTGAACCAAGATCTCTCGTAGCAATGGACGCGTCAAAAGCCCCCCTAAAATGGATGTTTTGGGTTTTTTTGCACATTGGATTGTAAAACTTTGCAAATTCTCAACCTTTTTAATGCACAACAGCCAAGCGCATCTCTGGAGCAAGTCCATCCTGAAGAATAAATGAAACTTTCTATTTTTGAATGATGGGGAACCTCTCAGGATTTACTTTAATATCACTTTATCGACCGAGGAGCTGATAAATGGTTGTTTGGTGTTTGAGGAAAGACATGCACATCATTGTATTTTGACTACTCGTTTTGGCCATCTTTTTATATAACATTTAAATTGCCTACAGTTTGTCATGAATTGTACTGATATCTTTCCACTTTGTTTACAAAGTTGCTATCATGCCATGTTTGTGCTTTTGATGGTAAGTCTGTGTCGTATATGAACCAATTCGAGTAAAATGCATCAAATGGTTCACTCGTGTTCGACTTCATTTCTCGCCATCCAACGGCATTTCCTACATTATGAAGAAGCGAGACAAAGCTTGTCAAATTTATTTATAGAAAAAAAAATAATAATGATAATCAAAAAGGTGCACAATCTTACAGTGAATTGTAAAACTATCCAACAACGAAATGTCAGTAAAAGGATGATGCAAAGAGCATGAGGTCAAAGGTCAGCGGAACCCAATGATCTCCTCACGTGCGAGCATCATTAAGCGATGGAAGTCGAAGTCGAGGTGGCGTCTCCAGTAGCGCCGGTCACGGCCCCACACCTTAGCAGGAAAGCATGGGCTGTCTGTGCGACACGGAGCCAAGGGATACAATAGTCTCGTCCATTCCTCCATCAATCTCTAACTGGTCTTCAGTCAAGCCCACAACATCAAAACTGTATCTGAGCTTACCCACCCCACTTAAACCTATCGGTATCACTTTGGGGGTTACCCAGACCAATATCACCAACTTCCTTCCAAAAAGGGACTGTGCAATGGTTAAAACTACACAAGCATATCAATCATGTATCCAGTGGTCATGGGCAGCCAATGAGTAAACAGTCAATCTGAGGGATAATTGTACACAGATACTGTTCCACAACCCACCAATGCCATGGAAGATTCGCACCACTGCCCGTGGGGTGAATGTTCGATCATGATGAAGACCCACAAATGTTCGGATGTCCCTTCTGATAGAATCTTCAATGTCCTGGTGCTGAACACATCAAAACAAAGATGGTTAGTTTTATCTGTGGAATGGTTGCAGGCATGCCATGGACTTAAACAATCTGTCATTAAATCCTAGTCTCATTCTCCTCACCCCAGTGCCTGTTTTCCAAAAGCAATTTGGGTACGTTGGGGAGTTTTTGTAAAGGTACAGTTTTAACTTTTGTGAATCCATCACTTGGGGTGGGTGTATAATTTTGAAGGGTGTTACAGCAGTTCCCTCTGGATTGAGACAGGAATGTAAAACTTGTCCAGAGGTCCATAAACTGCAATTAGCGTTATTACTTCAGCCACATCGATCCATAAGTACTCGACGACGAGACAATGCTAGAATTTGTGAATGGTCCTAACAGGTGTGGAAAAAAACACCTTGGAGGATGTGTATGTCTCCGTTGTGTGCTGGCTTAACAATTCCAGTTTGTACTTTGCTTACTGATCCCAAACCCCATCCATGAAGCACACAATTAGCAGTCCATCATCAGATCCATTTATTTAGGGACTAAAGCCTGCAGTGAAGGGGATGCTGAAACAAGAATGATCTTAACACTTGGACGACTTATCATACACACTTGTCTTTCCCAAGATCCTCAACCTTACCATGCTGATTATCACTCGTATCTTGAACCGTTTAACACCACAACCATTTTGGTAACACCGATTTGCATCAACATCCTGGCAGCAGGATAAAGACCCTGTTCTGTGTTCCCTGGATACTTTTCTACAAGTGCAGTTTTCAAAGGAACGGGAAACTTGAGTGGATTTACAAGATACAAGCCTGGCAGAGCTTAAATACATGCAACTCAGAACTCTAAGCATCATTTCCGCATGCATGTTTCAGACGTGGCCAAGATAAAGACTGAACTCGATGGTATTCATAGAATACTTACCCCACGCAGTCTTGAGAAGGACTTGGTGCGAGCCCACTTTTATGGCAGCAAATTTGTAAAAAAACAAATTAAATTCAAATCAAATAGAAGACCAAATAAAAGAAATACTGCAGTGGAGTCATCAGAAGGAACCCGAATAAGCAAAAAACAAAGATGAAGTCATCATCAGGAGGAACCTGGATAGAACTTGGGTTTCAACTGCTAATCCTCTCCCTCAAACTCATCCAGCGCAGCCAAGTGACCCTTAAAAAAAAAATCAAAAAGAATAATTCTGGCTGCCAGACCATGTGTCCGATAAGGTTGAAATTTAAAAATATGTCCCATCAGTACGAGATCATAATTGTGAAGTTTCACGTTGATTTGATGAAGCGGTTCAAGAGTTTTTATTTTTTAAATTTTCCTTCAATCCAATATGGCTGCCAAGCCATGTGACCTATCAATTACTCATGAAGACCCTGATATCCCCAAGGCTTGGGGAATATGTGTGAAGTTTCCTCTCGATCTGTCCTGCCATTCTGGAGAGGATTTTTTTTATAGGTTTTAGGGTAAATCTAATATGGCTGCCAAATCATGTGACCTATGAAGTCATAGGTGGGGAACTTTTTGTTTGTCATGGATGGACGGTCATACCTGTAAAGTTTCTCCTTAATCGGTTCAGCTGTCTTGGAGAAGATTTTTTGAAGGTTTTAAATTATATGTATATGTATATATATATATATGTATATGTATATATGTATATATGTATATATATATATGTATATATATATATGTATATATATGTATATGTATATATATATATATGTATATGTATATATATATATATATATATATATATATATATATATATATATATATAATATATTGTTGTCGATTTCCGCCCGTTCGACGTGCGGACGACCGCCTTAGCCCAATTGCGGCCGCGCGCGGCCACCGAACGCGCAATCTAGTCGCAGCTTCCAGATCAATGCCGAAACCCAGCTACGGGTGTTTTTAACACACCATAAACCAGCCAATCCCTCTGTCCACGCGCTACAGGGTCGATCGCCGAATTGCCGATGTACCTATTTATTCGCGCAGACAGAGATACCGGGAGTTTATACCTCGACAGGGCCTGCACGAAAACGAGCCGCTTAAGCAGCTCGTTCCGTATACGATTGCCGAGCGGTTATATATCGCCAAGTCCCGTCGGACCAGATGTACATTTTATCGGCTTGATAATCAGCCAGCTAATATCCCGAACGTTCCATGGCAGTCAATGTGAGGAAGGGACGCAACGAGCAGGTGACATTCAACAATGGGGACATTTATTTGTACACGGCACGAAAGCATTCAATGGGGGGATGGGGACAGGACACGAGCAAAAAGCCTACAGCCGATGTCTATGATCATTTACAGCACGTGCTTACACAATTCACTACTTAAGGACAAGGCGCCACAGACTTTCATGCAAAACCCAAGAAAGAAAGAAGCGGGCTCGTGAGCCTTTACAACTTCTCAGAGCTGGGATGACCGAAGGGGCTCCGAGAGACCGGGCGGGCTACCTGGCCACTCTCGTGGTGACTCGATGGGTCCTTGTTCGGCGACCCTCGGTGTCTTCGCCCGGACCCCCGCGCTCCGACTGGCTCCCTTGGTCGTCCGGCCTCCACTGCGGCCTGGCTTAGCCAACGATGCGCTGGAGGAGTGAACAGGTCTCGACTCCGGCTTCCTGGTTGCGCCGGCGAACCTTCCAGCAAACCAACTGCCCGCACTTCAACACTCCGAACTCTCCAGCTCTCAACGGGGCGTCTCTCCACTCCCAACTCCCAATGACTCCGAGCTCCCCACACCAACTCAACTGCCTTTTCAGCCAGCGAACGCGGCTTTTTATCGCCCCTCCCTTTCCGGCACGCGGGGGAAAATCCCAGGAGGGATCGGCTTGACTCTGTTGTTGTTGTTGTAATAACCGTCATCCGTGTTTACGCCGTTCTGAGGGACCTGCCCCAACCGTCATTTCTGTTTCCTTCTTCGGGTGGCTTTCTGGGAGTGGTGTTTTTGTTTGTGGAGGAGGGTCGCTGTGCTGTGGAGATTGACGAGGTTGTTGAGTTATTCTTTATTTGAAATGAAAGATAGAACAGAATAACGGCTAACTCAGAGATGCACAGCCCGGCACACGAACAATTCCCGTTATACATTGGTGGGGAAATCTAACCTGGAACACACACTTATCGAAATTACTGATCTTTGGGGAACCTGACTGGTGTTCTGTGAATTTCCACAACCCTAACAATATATATATATATATATATATATATATATATATATATATATATATATATATATATATATATATATATATATATATATATATTTTGTTACGAATTTGGGAATTCGATTTCACACAACATGCAGGTTCCTTTCATCAGCTATGTTGATAAGTGCTTGTTCCCTAGATAGCTCACCTTTCATTGTTTAAATGTTCAGAAATCGATTAGATGCGCTGCGGATCGATTTTAATAGTTAGGGAACGAACAATGGAGACCTCCCTCCCCCTCTTCTGTGAAGAGCAAGAAGAACCCTGCCGTCCCGTGACTCATGATGTCAACAACTCCCTCCCACCCGTGGCTGAGCAGGGGATGGAGCATGAGGGCATGAGTCATGAGTCACGCCGGGAGCGGAGGGGGCGGAGAAGGATAAGAACGAGATCCTTTCTTTGTTCTTGAGTCGTAAGCTTTTCGCTTCGGCAGAGAGGAGTCGTTCAGGAGACCGTCGGGTCCTGCTTGGCTTGGGTTAGGGTTGAGGCCTTCGGAAGCTTTTTGCTTCGGCTGGCTCAGCGAGCTTCGGCTGAGGCCTGGCTTGAGAGGAGGCTTTTTGCTTTGATGGTTCCGTGAGCTTCGGCTTCTGCTTGGCTCGGGAGAGCTTTTTGCTTCGAGCTGCTTTGCTTGGAAGGAAGTTGAGCCGGTCGCTCGGCTCGAGCTGCGAGTGGTGGCTTCTTCTTCTTGGCTCGTGGAGCTCTTTGTTCTCCATTTTGGTTCCCGGCTTGGTGAGTCTCATCGACCTCTTTGTGGAGGTGGTTCCTCGGGAAAGCGACGCATCGACGGGAAGGTTCGGCGCCTCGTCTCACCAGCACGTGTTGAGAAGCGCAGGAGGTGGTTTCTGGGAAGGATCGGCGCCTCGTCTCACCAGCACGTGTTGAAGCACGGGAGGATTCGCGGGAGCTCGGGAAGGATCGCGGCTCGGCGATTGGATCCAGCTCGCTCTCGCTGGAGCCCGGGTCCGAACAACTTGAAGACCACATGAGGTGGAGAGGTTTGAGATAGGTTCTGGGTTTCAGCTCACCTGTCCTCCGAGCTGGAGCTCGTTATTAAAGGCCTCTGCCACCATTTCTTGTGTGTGTGTGTGTGTGTGTGTGTGTGTGTGTGTGTGTGTGTGTGTGTGTGTGCGCGCGCGTACGTGTGTCCGTCTAATAAGTCAGAACTGCTGTTAAGTGCAAGTGACTGTACATAATAAGTAGATGGTTGTAGTTCTTTTGTCGTGCTTTTGTTGCTTGTATAATTGCATTTTTTTTTTTTTTTTTTTTTTGTATACCTTGGTCGAGGCTCGTATGAGAGCTAACACACAACTCACAGCAAGGAGGCATGAGACAAGAGGGGCGGGAGTGGAAGGGACAAAACATTGGGGAACAGACACAGGTGAACGGTGGAAGGGAGAGGGATGGGGATGGGACGTGGAACATGGCGAGGGGAAGATGGACATTAAAGGGACTTTCAGGAAGGAAAGCAGGAGAATTGAAGGAAGTGGGCTTGGGTGGATTATCGGGGGTAGAAAAGATTGAGGATTTGGATGGGGGAAGATAAGAGGTGGTGGTGAACAGCTGTTTTGAAAGCCTGAAGGGAAGAATGGGAAAGAATAGAGTGAGGAAGTTTATTCCAAAGGCGGGAAAAAAGAGGAATGAAAGAGTGAAGATGAGCAGTGATTCGTGATTTTGGTAGTTTTACCAGAAGGGGGTTGTTGGCGGACCTTGAGCGCCCTGTGGAAATGTGGTTGGGACAAATCGCAGAGAGAGCAGGGGGGCAAGGCTGGAGAGGAGTCGGTAGAAGACAGAAAGACCACCGACCAACCTGCGGTGATTGAGTGAGAGGCCCAAAGACTCAGCTTCATTGCGGGAGATGCCAATGATCTTAAAAGCCCTGGTTTCGACAGCGTGAAGTCGAGAAAGGTGGGAGGCAGGAGCACCAGCCCAGAGGGGAGAGCAGTACTCCATCAGGCTACGGACAAAAGCTTTGTAAGTGGTCAGGAGCTCAAGAGGGCCGAGGAAGGACTTTGCACGACGGAGGATTCCCAGTCGGCGACTGGCTTTTGAGGCAAGGTTGGAAATGTGACTTTCCCAGGAAAGGTCATGGCAGATAGTGAGACCCAGAAGCTTGAAAGAAAAGACTTCTTCCAGAGGATTGTTGAGAAAGTGGATGGGGGGTTTTGTAAACGGTCCTTTCGAAGAGACATAGTGAGAGTGTGAGATTTGTCTGGATTGAAAGACATGTTCCACGTGTTGGACCAGTTTGTGATTTTATCCAGATCTGCAGTGAGCGAAGAAGCTGCTGCTTGCCGGTCTGAGGGATGACAGATGGTACGGCAGAGGGTTGAGTCATCGGCAAAGAGAAATAGAGGATTTTCCAGAGAGTCCGAGAGATCATTGATGAAAACCAGAAAAGAACAGGGCCCAGAACGCTACCTTGAGGAACTCCAGCCTGCACAGGAAGAGGGGATGAAAGAACTCCATTTAGGGCCACACGTTGACTGCGACAGGAGAGGAAGTCTGCGAGCCATGAGTGGAGATGGCCTTGAATACCATGGGAAGAGAGTTTGGTGAGTAGGGCAGGGTGCCAGACTGTGTCAAAAGCACGTGATATGTCCAGGGATACGGCTCGGATTTCCTGTCTGGCATTGAGGACCTCCATCCATTGATGGGAGAGCAGTAGCAGCATATCTAGGGTAGAGTGACCTGGTCTGAAACCAAATTGATGATTGGAAATCAAGCCATTGGAGAAGAGGAAGGATTTCATGTCTGAAGCGATGATGGATTCCATAACCTTGCTGATGATTGGGAGAAGGCTGATTGGTCTATAGTTACAGGGATCTGTTTTTGCACCTTTTTATGCAGGGCAGTGATGTTAGCAGATTTCCAAGCAGATGGCAGATGACCTTGGGAAAATGAGAGGGTGAATAGAACAGAGAGAGGGTGAGCAAGAGCAGAAGAGCAGGCTTTGAGGACACGTGGGCTGATGCCGTCTGGACCGGTTGCAGAATCTGACTCGAGGTTTGAAAGCAAGCTCTCCACCTTGTCAGGAGAAAAGGATACAGAGTCCAGGGACAGTTGGGTGCGACTGGGTAAAGTGGGTAGAGATAGTGATGGGTTTGGGACACAAGATTTAGCTGCAAACACCGAGTTTAGACATTCAGCTTTATCACGTGTGGAATCAGCAGTGCGGCCATTTGAGGTAAGGGAGGGGATGGAGGGGGAACATACACCAGAAACAGATTTGATTAAACGCCACCAGGATTTTGAGGAGGGAGAGAGGTTTGAGAGTTCAGACTTGAGATGAGAAAGATGTTGTTTTCTGGCTCTCCTGAGGGTAGCTACACACTTGTTCCGAGCTTTGTGGAAAGAACTGAGATTGCCCTCAGTTGGGTTTGCTTTCCATGAGGCAAAGACAAGTTGTTTCAGGACAACTGCCTCGCCACAAGCTTCAGTAAACCAAGGGCGGGAGGAAGGGTAAGACAACTGAACACGAGAGGGGATAAATCTGTGCATGAGGGAGAGCAAGTTTCTTTGAAAGAATTCCCAGGATGAGTTGATGTTTGAGAAAGTAGTGATAGGAGACCAGTCTGTAAGTTTGATGGCTGCTCGGAGACCCTGCCAGTCGGCTTGAGTGAAATGCCAGACTCGACGGCGGTGAGGTGGTTCTCTGATAACAGCCAGAGAGATGTCCACTTTAATAAGGACGTGGTCAGAAGAACCAATTGGAGCGAAGGAAGAGCAGCAGATATTGTCAGGGAAATTTGTCAAAATCAGATCCAGAAGAGATGGAGTACCATTGGTTGAGATCCGGGTCGGGAAGTTGACCGATTGAGTCAGTCCCAATGAGTCACAGAAAGCTTTTGCTGATGTCCCATGGCAGGTGAGAGAGGTACCCACACCTAGCCAACTGGCGTGATGACAATTGAAGTCGCCACATAAGAGGAAGAGAGAGTTTGGATGAGAAGATAGAAGATGGTCCATGTTTTCGGAGAGTGAGGTGTAGATGGAGTCATCACTGTTCGGTGGACGGTACAGTACACATATAAACATGAGGTGGGAGTGGAGGGGAAGCCGAAGCCAGAGGTATTCCTGGGGGTGTGGGGGAGTGAGAGCAGTGCAGGGAGAGTGAGGAATAGAGTCTTTGATGAAGAGAGCAACACCTCCACCAGGACGAGGCTCAGGTCTGTCATACCGTAAGAGGGAGTAACCAGGGAGAGATACTTGGGAGTCAGACACGTCTTGGGAGAGGAAAGTTTCTGTTAGGCAGATAATGTCTGGTTTGTCAGTGGCAACCTGCATGGAAAGATCTGAAAGGTTTGAGCGAAGGCCCCGGATATTTGAGGTCCACACTTTTAATGAAGAGGTAGGGGAGGAGGCTTTTGGTGCAGGAGGTGGAGGGGGCGGGGGAGGGTCGGACGAGGGACGAGGGGGGGGAGGTAAGGAGGGTTGCTGAAGGAGTGTGAGGTATTGCAGAATAGCGAGGGGAGGGGGCCGAATGAGGAGGAAAAAACGTTCTTGGGTGCAGTGAGAGAGGGGGGACCAGAGCCAAGGAAGTTGGCAGTTGAGGATTTGAGGAGGTGGAGTGAAGAGATGGAGGTGAGAGGGCAGTGGAGGGAGGCAGGTTGGTGGATGAGAGGGGGGCAACTTAGAGAAGGAAGAGTGAGGGGGATGAAAGGTGGGAGAAAGGTGAGGGGGAATTTTTGAAAGAGGTGAGAGGGAGGCTTGGAGGGAGAAGAGTGGGATGGTTGCTTTGAGAGTGAGAGTGAGGGGTGAGGGGGTGAGTTGGCACTGAAGTTGGAAAAAAAGAATGGTTGATGGAAAGCGAGCATCCATGGCAAACTGTGGTTTTTAAAAGTTTTAGGTCAGAGATGCGATTTAACACAATTCTTGATGGATGCAATGAAGGCGAATTCAGAGCATGGAGAGAAGAAGCGCTGTAATAGTTGGATTTTTAGGCAAGGAATGAAGGAGAGGTCGAAATGAGAGCAGTCTGTTAAAATAGCAGAAGAGTAGTGCATTGTGAAACAGTAAAGAGTACCACATGTGTGAGAGAGGAAGATGAAGCATTATAAGATCGTTTTTGTTGTTAATATTAATGTATGAGAGAGTTCAACAGATTAGGTCATGGAAGTGTAAAAAAAAAAAAGAAATCGAGGAAGACGAGGAGGAAGTTAAGAGGAAGAAGTAGCAGAATCGGGAGAAGGTTGTTGTTGTTGTTGTTGGGTTTTTTTTTTTTTTTTTTTTTTTTGAGATAAGAAAGAGATTAGTTGGGAGAATGGGGGATGTTTGGAAAGTGGGGAGGATGAAAATTGAAGGTAATGGGGAGGATAGAAATTGAAGGTAATGGGGAGAAAAAACAAACAAACAAAAAAAAAAAACGATCGAACACCAAGTGGAGCATACGTGTTTTGCCTTGTTTAATTGCATACGTGCTTTATTATAATAAATGTCCTTGTGTGAATGTAAACCTGTTCATTGCGTCCATTCCCTCATTGAACTGCCCCATCTTGCACTCGGAATATAGTTGGTTTATAAATAGAATCGGGTCCGGCGAGGTCTGGCGATAATACCCGCTCGGTTATCCCAGAACGGAATGGACCGCTTAAGCGGTTCGTGTCCAAGCAGGCCTTCTCCAAGGTACGGTCCCTCGGTTGGTTACCCGCGCGGGTACTTAGGTATATTGATATTCGGCGATTGACCCTATTTTGTGCGGGTAGAATATGGACTGGGCCGTGGTGGGATTAAAAACCCACCCGTGACTGGTTTCTGGCATTGTTCCAGAAAGTCACGACTGGATTGTCCATTCGGTGGGCGAAGCGACCGCTATTGGTTAGACGAGGTCGTTCACACGCCGGGCTGGCGCGAATTCTTCAACAATATATATATATATATATATATATATATATATATATATATATATATATATATATTTCTTCTTCTTCTTCATCTTCTTTCGGCTGCTCCCGTTAGGGGTTGCCACAGCGGATCATCCCTATGATCTGCATAGTGATTTGGCACATGTTTTATGCCGGATGCCCTTCCTGACGCAACCCTGGTTGCCTCTTACGACACAGGGATATGGTACACCTATTTTAACCGGGGTATACACTGGCCCAGTACACTGGTACTCATTTCGCCGACCTCGGAAGGATGACAGGCTGAGTCAACCACCTGGTGTATTAATTCAATGGCCCAACAGGGCTTGAACTCAGGACCTTTTGGATCCCATGCCGCTGCCCTAACCACTGCGCCAACACCAGGCTCAACAATATATATATATATAGTTCCGTCGGACCAGATGTACATGTATGTATGTATGTATGTATGTATGTATGTATGTATGTATGTATGTATGTATGTATGTATGTATGTATGTATGTATATATATATATATATATATATATATATATATATATATATATATATATATATATATATATATATATATATATATATATATATATAGTTCCGTCGGACCAGATGTACATATATATATATATAATATACACTCACAACAGCGTGACCAAGGATTCACATAACCAATGACGTCATAAATTTGCTGTTGACCAATTTATCCCAAGATGGCCCTCAATTTTCATACTGATCGGATGTAGTGTTCTACATATGCAATTATGACGTCAAAACGAAGGCACCTATGACATCAAAAAATTTTTTTTTGAAATCGTACAATCCCCATGAGGAGTACTTGCCATGCGGCAAGTTTCAATTTTTTCCATGGAGTAGTTTCATAGTCCATGAGGCCAACCACTTTGTCGGTACCAAATTAGTGCCCGGTTGTGTTTGGTATCATTGGAAAGCTTATGACCTCTATGTTGTGGAAATGCATGATAACAAGCAAAACAGAGTCGATGAAGCGTTTAATTAGCCAAATTCAAAATGACCGACGCTGAATTCCTGTTGTTTTTCAATATTTGAGAAATTTTTATCCACATGGCAGAGTATGCATATTTCATTACTATGATTTTATATACACTACTTGAAATAGATAAAGTAAATTGAAACTCTTTCAAAATGTAAAATCCAACATTCCGCAAATACAAAAAGTGTCATAACTTTAGAAATAGTCCACATAAAGGAGTGATTTTGTTGTCTACATATATGTTTTCATATATATGAGGATTCCATTAAAACCATACTTGATGTAATCAAACCCTTCCTTGTCATGCAGCAAAACAAGTGGAATACATCAAAATGAAAAAGCGATATTAGTGTCTTGTGTTATGTTTAAGAATATTTAGTATAGGTGTTAGTATTCAGTGGCTGATCCATCTATTGATGAAATTTGATACTCAATAGGCCTACCAGTACTCGGCCATCACTTGTCTGGTAATCTATACAGGGAATTCCTTACAGTTTGGAGTACAAGTGATGATTCACTCCATCGTTTTGAGTTGTGGCCTTATCCCTGAACATTTTTAAAATATTGTACTGGTGGTAGATAGAAATAGATTATGTGTTTTTCTAACATATCTTATCATATTATAGCATATATTCAAAATCGTTCATTCCTTCGTCTGTCTGTAGGCTTGAAATGCAAAAATCTGTACTGTTGCAATGCACTTTTTTGCTTCATGTAGCAATTTGAGACTGCACTCATGCAATAAGTTGCGTTTGTTTTCATTATAACAAATGATTGTTGTTGCTTTATTTCAGGTATCCCAATCAAGCATAAAGAATAATAGCCATGCAATCCTCCAACAGTGGTGAAGGGCCCTCACAGACCACTTTTCAAACAGATTCGCCCCCAAGCAAAAGATCTAAACCTTTTTGTGTTATCCATTATCCAGAGGAAGATTCCCAAGCTCCGCTCACTTCACCAAAAGATGTTTCATCATGGCAGACATTGCTAAATGCTGCATGTGTACGTCAGCATGCCCCATTGCTGGAGAAAGCTCAAAATCTATCAGAAGGACAGGTGCCTGACATAGTTTACCATAGACAGTGTCGGTCACGCTTTACATTGAAACGCGACCTTCAGCTCTTAGAAAAACATCGAGAAAGGCGTGATTGTGAAACCACAGTATTTGGTAGCAGTAAACATCTTCCCAGGTCAAAGCCTTCAACAGCAAGGGTTTACGAAACAAAATGCATATTCTGTGAAAGAGAAAAGTATAAAAAAACATCAAGAACAAGAGAATCAATTGTACAGTGCACAGAGCTGCGATGCAATAAGAGAATATGGGAGTGCACAATGCAAAAGAGCGACCCGAAGATCTTAGCAGTTGCGTCAAGAGACTTAGTTGCCACTGAGGAACATTACCACCACTCATGTTACCGCATGTACACTAATAAAGGCGGTGAAACTGCAACAACTGATGTGTCTCCTGATGCCAAAGAAGACTGCCTGTACAACGAGGCTGAAAGACATGCGAACGAATCGCTCTACACATTTATCCGTGATGATTTATTCACGAATCCTCATGTATTAAAGATGATTGATCTCACAGCAATCGTCGTTGAGGTGATGTCAAACACAGGGATCACCATGACCAAAGAATCCACCAACAAGCATATTCGACGAAATATTGAAAATGAATTTGCAGATACTTTACATTTCTGTAAAGATGATAAAGGGAAAACACTCGTATTCCCTCACACTCTCACAATCTACGAACTTGTAAAAGAGAACCAGAAGCTCAAGGACAAGATGGAAACCCTTACAGCAGTAACATCAGGTGATTCTTCTGTCATTATCAAAGCTGGCCAAATTATTTGATCTTCCATAAAAGAGATCCTCCAGGATCAAGTGTGGCCTTTCACGCCCGCTTTGGTGAACTGGAGTGGCTTCCGATTACCAGAACTTCTGCAAATCTTCATAACGTGTGTCCTTTCAGGTGAACCAAGCTATCACAGTGCCTCGCAAAAAATTCAACTGTTAGAGGATTCATATGGCCAAGATCTGGTCTACAGTGTCACCTGTGGTCGTGTGAAACCACCGAAGCACATCTTGCTATCAAATGCAGTGAAAACACTGACAGGAAACTCGGAAATCATCCAGATAATGAACAAACTAGGGCATGGGGTTTCATATACTGTTCGAGGAAAACGACACTGCCTTGAGCCTTCAGAAAATAGCCTCATCCTCAGATGATTCTGTCCCACTTCCTGATTGTGTTAACCTCTACATATATTCCGCTCTCATTTGGGACAATATAGATTTCCTCGAGGAAACTACAACAGGAGCAGGAACAAGCCACAGGGTCAATGGCGTCATTGTCCAACTAAAGGTGTATGGTCCTAAGCTGGAATCGGCACGACCTGTAATAGAAAAGAAAAAGCAACATTCCATCAAATATGAAGAACAACAGCTTCGAATTTATAACACTGGGAAAAGAGAAGGACCTGGAAGCAAAACAGTTGCTGAAGAATACCATGCTCTTCCTCAAAAATCCATCCACAGAAAGGACTTGATCTGGATTCTTCTACGGCAAATGCACCCGGAAAACCAAATTATTCCAGGATGGACAGGAATCAACATCATTACGAGACAGGACCAGACAGTTCATCAGCACAACATAGGCTATCTTAACCCAATCAATTTCCAGCAACCAGCATGGCGACAGCAGCTGAGATTTTGAACAGGTCAATGAAGGTAAAAGAAAGCCTACATCTTCAAGAGGTTGTACTGGTATTCGACCAGGCCCTTTATTCCAAAGTGGCAGAAGTTCTGTGGAAACACAGATGTCAATATCCCAGAGTAATTCTTCGCCTCGGCTCTTTTCATATGGTCTGCAACTTTCTGGGAATACTTAGAAAACGTTTTGAGGATGCAGGCCTGCGTGACCTTTGCATTGAGGCAGGGATAGTGGCAGAGGGGTCTGTAATGAGTGTCATGGCAGGCAGACAGTACAACAGGTCTCTCCGAACGCACAAATACATATATGAGGCCCTTTTCAGATTGCTATGGGCGGGATTTCTGCTATGGCTGAAGGAACAACAACCTACACATATGAACCAGATCGATCAGTTATTGGAATTACTGAGTGATCTTCTGGACACTTCTCGTCAAAGTTCCAAATATGAAGAGACGCTGAACCATGAATTGTTCTTGCAGATGCTGGAACACTTTGAGAAATATTGTGAACATCTACGGCACACCAATGGACCTCTTTCAGCGTTATGGATGTCATACTTTGACATGGTTGAGGGAGTATTGCTGGCCCTAATTCACTCTTCCAGAGAAGGTGATTGGAATTTGCACATGGCTGCAGTTCGTGGCATGATTGTCTGGTGCTTCGCCTATGACCGACAGAATTATGCCCGGTACCTTCCAGTATACTACGCTGAAATGTCCCAGCTCAGAAATGACCATCCAGAAGTGCTTCAACACTCCTTGAAGGAGAGTTTTCTGTCCAACTAGGAGAAAAGAACCTCTTTGCTAAGATACACTTGGACCAGACAATTGAAGAGACAGCCAATCGTGATACAAAAGTTGCAGGAGGAGTGCACAAGTATAGTCTCAAACCTGGTGCAGTGAGTCGGTTCTTCCTGACAGCAGAATACCGGTCATCCTTCTTGCGTCATCTCCGAGACGTGTTGGTCACAGGCAAATCTGATCATGGACATGTAGAGTTACAGAACAGCAGAATTAAAAAGGATGAACTGGCTGTCAATGCTGTTGTAGAAACCCTGCAAAACTGGGTTAATCCCTTTGAAGAAAATCAACAAGAACTAGTCAGTCTGTCTACAGCTGCTGCTGCAACAAGGCAGATTGCCACACAGTTGCTAGAAGCAGAAAAGCGTGGTGAGGCAGCTTATCAGAGCTTTAAGTCTGAAAGACTTGAATCAAGTCCACCAGTCGTGAAATTTCATGATCCATTGCCGAAGCTGAGGCTCAAGACCTTTTCAGATATGACCAAGAAGCAGAAGAAAGTTTCTTCAAATGGAAAAGAAATGATTCTGAAAGCAGACCGAAAGTTGTTTGGGCAAATGGTACTCATTGCACAAACAAGAAAGAACCTGGATATGAAAGATGTCCTGGCACATCCCCTCGGTCCGCTGCCATGGTCTCTAGCCTGTGAAGATGGGAGTATCAGGAAGACAAACAAAGCTGTGTTGGCCAGAGCATTACAAAAAGATGCACAAGCAGAGAACATTCCCACACCATCAGCCACAATTATTGATGGCATGGCTTTGGTTCAAAAGATGAAGGGGGACCAGAAAACATTTGGAGACATTGCAAACACCTTGCTTCTTTCTGCAATTAGAGAAGGTGCACACAGTACTAGGATTGACATCGTGTTTGATGTGCATCAACCACACAGCATAAAACACCACGAAAGAGCGAGACAAAGCAAGAATCCAGGCATACAGTTCAAGAATATAACTTCCCAACAAATTGTCCGTCGGTGGAGAAGTTACCTGCAGAGTAGTGACAACAAGACTGAACTCATTGAATTTCTGTTTCAGGAATGGCAACAACCACATTCAAGGTCATTATTGCAGTCAAAGCATATGTTTGTAACCTCAAAGGAGAAGTGCATCAAAATTACTGACTCAGCAGTTGAAGATGTACCGGAGCTTTGCTGCCAGCAAGAAGAAGCAGACACGAGGGTACTGCTTCATGAAAAATACGCAAGTGACACCGGAAGTGCAGCTGTAATCTTTGTGGCGGACGACACAGATGTCTTCCTTTTGAGCATGGCGTTCTGTACACAAATTACTGCTCCTCTTTATCAGAAATGTGGGACGAAAACTCGCACACATTACATAGACATCACAGCTGTTGTCAACATGAATGGATCTGATGTCTCAGAGGCAGTTATTGGATTGCACACTTTCACTGGTTGCGACTCCGTCAGTGCCTTCGCAGGTTGTGGGAAAATGAAAGCATTCAAACTGGTCAAAGCAAATCAGAATTTCCAGTCTCTTTAATGAGCTTGGCCAACAGTGGAGTCTTTCATCTTCTCTTCAAGCTCGATTGGAACATTTTGTTTGTGCCATGTATGATGCTACATCTGGAGATGCTTCAGTCAACGAGTTTCGGTACAAACTATTTTGTGCAAAGAAAGGTGAGAAAGAGACCTAACAGTTACCGCCATGTGCAGATTGTCTTGGAAAACATGCACGGCAAGCAAATTATCAAACGGCAATTTGGAGACAGAGTTTGATGAACGATCCCAAGACGCCCAATCCTGCAGGCTATGGCTGGAAATTCGTTGGCGATGGTGATGACAGACACTTAGCCGTAGACTGGATGGATGGTGCACCGGCCCCCGATGCTGTTCTTGAGATGCTGTCCTGCAAATGTCGGAAGTCGTCGAGTTCCTCAATGTCCCTGTGCTGCAAATGGATTGAAGTGTTCTGACATTTGTAATTTGAGCCCATGTGAAAACCAACCAATGAACGACGGTACAGACAGCAAAATGGAGTTGAGCAGCGAAGACGATTATGAAACTGAAGACTATTAGTTCAAATATTCCAAGATTGTGTACTTTCATTCTTGTGTTTGAATAACAATAATAATGTGTTTGTCTTATAACATGCCTTATATTTTATTTCTGTGTTGCTGTTACAGCTGCAACATTTGAAATCTGGACCAAATGATCAACTTGATGTCGAAAGCACATAATTACATATTTTCTATGATAGAATTTGTTTCCTATATATGTAAGGTGTCATTTAGCCTGGTGTTGGCGCAGTGGTTAGGGCAGCGGCTTGGGATCCAAGAGGTCCTGAGTTTCAAGCCCAGTTGTGCCACTGAATTAATACACCAGGGGGTTGACTCAGCCTGTCATCCTTCCGAGGTCGGCGAAATGAGTACCAGTATACTGGGCCGGTGTATACCCCGGTTAAAATAGGTGTACCATATCCCTGTGTCGTAAGAGGCGACCAGGGTTGCGTCAGGAAGGGCATCCGGCGTAAAACATGTGCCAAATCACTATGCGGATCATACGGATGATCCGCTGTGGCGACCCCTCACGGGAGCAGCCAAAAGAAGAAGAAGATATGTAAGGTGTCATTTATTGACAAGGTTCAAATTATATTAAGATGTATTCAAGGTACTGTTATTATAGTGCCTGAGTTGAAGTTTCTAATGACGTTCTACATGTTGGAAGACATATTTCTTCTCAGTGAAGAAAAACATTTGTTTCGCATCAAGGGGTCCGCAGTATTTCATGTCGGGTGTCTGCGAATGTTTTTATTTTCTTCTTATGTTTATACGACTATAAACTGTACTCCATGAGCTTTCTTTTGATATATAGATTATACACATTAAAGTATATTAACAGTATAAAACGCTCCCAACTCAAATCCATGGTGTATAAAAATTATCGAAAATCTTCAATTTTGTGCAAGAGGGGGTCGCGTATAAACAGTGCCATTACACGATATAAGCTACCGATATTTCCTTGCTATCAAGTGATTTTGATACCCCAGGGGACCCATCTTTACAAAAAAAAAAAAAACGACCAGAATAGGGCACTGTTCTTTGTTTGGTACCAATGATCAAAATTTTGGGCTCGGCCTCATGGTTATCAGATATACAGAGGTCCAACGTTTCTCCTTTTTCCAACATGGCTGCCACACCACGTGACCTATGATGTCATAATTATCATCAAAACATTATACATGAGTAGTTGCTCTGATGACGAAAATTTCGTGTCAATCCAAAAGCGGTTGCAGAGAAAATGGAATAACAAAATGCAGGCACGTACGTATACATTGGACTGTTCGCTTAACCACGCCTTTTGCTTCGCAAGCATGGGCCAATTATGGACGCCTGCATTTTGAATGAGGAAGAATTAGTTAATGGACTTGGACATTCTCAACATCTGCTCATCCATGGGCAGTTTAGAAATCTTTAACCAAATTGCATTCAATGTATAATTAGATGGTATTCATAGAATACTTACCCTGCACAGTCTTGAGAAGGACTTGGTGCAAGCCTGCCCATCTGTTTTTTTTAAGGTTTTTTTTCTTTCTTTCTTTGATCCAATATGGTACCAGACCAGTGACCAATAATGTCACTTATCAAAATATATTTTCCATGGGTAGTTAATCAATTAGTTAAAGTTTTGCGTTGAACGGTTAGTGGTTTCAACAATTGCAGAGAATGTTTTTTTTTTTATACTGACCAGATCAAGTATTGCACTTGTGGGATTATGATGTCATAATGAAGGCACCGATGACATCAACATTAACATATCTTATTCCCCCATGGGGAGTACTTGACATCGAGCCACGTTTCAATTTTTTTCCGTGGAGCGGCCGAAACTCTCGTCTGCGTTCGGTGAGGACCCGAAGAGCAAGGATACAGTCAATTGTTGACCTCTGTGGTGTAAAGCCTGACTGCTCTGGACGCTGGTGCTCAAGTAGATGGTGGTGAACCCCATCAATAATTATCCGAGCAAAGACCTTGCCCAGCACCGAGAGCAGTCAACCCTCAGGAGTTGTTGCAGTCCTGGCGATCACCCTTCCCTTTCCAGAGAGGTGCAACAAGGCCCCTCTTCCAGTCAGTTGGGATGATGCCTGTGTTCCAGACAGAGCACAGAACTGCATGCAATGACATGAGTGCAGCATTTCCACCAACCTTGAGAAGTTCAGCATGGATGCCACAGATCCCAGAACTTTAACCCCATTTCAACCTGTTCACCACAGCCTTTGTTAACACAAACAAAGGTGGATCACAGTTGTTTGGAGTGTCAGCAATTGGGATTGTAACTCCCCTGACATCCAACTCGACAGCTGGTGGATCAGCCTGGTACAGCCGCTCAAAGTAACTGGCCCAGCGGGCCTTCACTTCAGACTCCTCTGTCAAGAGCCCACCACCCTCCGCTCTAACTGCAGTACACCAATGCATGGGCTTAGAGGTACGCAATGCGTGAATTCTCCTTTAAGCAGGATGAGAATCACTTGAGCACAGGTGATGTTCTACCCCCTCACAGATTCCTCGCACATAGGCCTCCTTGTCCACCCCCAGCACACGTACAGTTTTACGCCTCAACTTCCTGAACAGCTCAGCTCTGCCATTAAGCCTGGCCCCGCGACTCTGGTTAATGGTATCCAGTGTCCCTTGAGAGACAAAATTCTTCTTCACCCTATGGTGAGTTCCAAGACATCCACCGGCAAGATCAAGAATGGTGGCCTTCAAGGCACTCCACAACTCCTCAGGATTCCCCAAAGCACCCAGACCTCCCAAATCCCCATTCAGCCTGTTTGCAAACTCCTCAGCTACTCTCTCATTCTTGAGTTTGCCAGTATCCAGCCTAGGTTATGATGGTACCATTCTCCCGGTTTTAAGCTGCAACCTTAGAGTTGCTACCACGTGCACATGTGGTCGGTATTGAGGAACTAAGCACTCTGGTGGCCCCTGCAGTTCTTGATCATCCTCCAGTGATCATCAACGAGCACATGGTCAATCTCCTTTGCCACACCACCAGCGTTGGAATACCAAGTCCAGCGATGAGTCTGTGGGGGCTGAAACCATGAACCAGCCACCTTAAGTCCAGGACTTCTTGCAAAGTCAAGGAACTTGGTGCTATTCTGGTTCACAATTCCAGACTCATGGGGACCAACACCTGTCTCATAACCATCCCCATCAGTTCCAGTCAATGCATTTAAATCCCCCAAGACGAGAAGAGTATCTCGCCTGGGGCACTTATCAACCACAGACTCGAGCGTGTCATAGAATGCGTCCTTCATGGTGAGATAACTCACCTCAGTCGGAGCATATACCGAAACCAGGGAAACGACACCCAAGGAGTGACAAATTGTTAGTCTCATAATATGCTCATTGACCGCCATTACCTCAATTATCATTGGAGTTAGCTTATTGGGCACAGCTACAGCAACTCCTTGGGCATGGTAAACATCAGAGCAACCAGACCAATAGTATGTGTAACCACCCGCCATGATCTCGCCACTATCCGGTCTCCAAACCCGAGAGCTAACCCACATGGACGGAGGACCCCACACTTGTGGGTATGTCTTCTCCACAGAGTGGTTTTGGAGATGTAGAGGGGCAAAGTTTTTCGTTTTTTCCAAGATGGCGCCTGTATCACGTGACATGCACTACCGGTCAGAAGTTTTAGAACACCCCCATTTTTCCAGTTTTTACTGAAATGTAAGAAGTTCAAGTCCAATGATTAACCTGAATTGGTACAAAGCTAAAGGCCCAGTCACACCTTGACGTTTTAGCCAGCTTATGCCGATTTTTGGAAAATTTGTGTAAAACGCTGGTACACGCCGAATACGTTATGGGTAAGTTTTGATAACATTGAGAACACGCTGAAAAACACTGCCATACGTCGTAGTACGCTGGCTTTAAACGTTGAACTTTTGGGTTTTCCTCAAATTTTTTCATGCTTGAAATTTTAAGACTTATGCCAGCGTATGACTCACACGTTCCGCATAACGCTGGCCATAAGTTGTAGGCATGTTATGCAATCGTTGATACACGTTGAAACACGTTACTTGTAAGTTACTCATAAGTCGAAACACGTCGAGGTAATGTTTAGCGCCCCGAAACTTATTTCTAACCTATGAGTAACGTTTTGTAAGCACGCTACACGAACGTTGTTCACACTTTGCAACACGTTACTTGAAAGTACTACTACTACTACCACCAACATCGATATCACTAAATTCTCTCGAACTACTACTACTACTACTACCAACATCGACATCACTAAATTCTCTCGAACTACTACTACTACTACTACTACTGCTGCCACTGCTACTGACATTGACATCTACTCAACATGGAGTCTGGAACACTGACGGGTTCCTCTTGTGAAGCCCATTTGTATATACCAATTCCCCTAAACGCTGCCAATACGCCATTATACGGTAGCTGTAAGTTAGAAACACGTTCAGTAAGTTATGTGGTCGTCCAGAAGACATCAATCAAATTCGTCTACATACGTCAATGTACGTTTGAGATACGTTACACATAGGTTCAAAGCACGCTACTAATAGGTTCAAAGCACATTACTCGTAGGTTAAAAATTAAGTTTCGGGTATGCTAAACATTACCTCGACGTGTTTCGACTTATGAGAAACTTACAAGTAACGTGTGGACGACGTGTGGAGTTTGTGGAGTTGTGTGGAGATTGTGGAGCGTGCCGAGAACTTATGCCAGCGTATGCGGAACTTGTGAGCCATACGTCGAGTACGTCGTAAAATTTTCAACATGCTTGAAATTTCACGACGTACTCAATGTACCACGTAATATACCAGCGTACTTCATTGTTTTTGATCGTGCTCCTAACGTATACACAACTTACCCATACCGTATTCGACGTGTCCCAGCGTTTTAGACACATTTTTCATAGGTCGGCATATGCTGGCTAAATCGTCAAGGTGTGACTGCGATGTTGACACTTCAAATTTTCAGGCGGTTATGATTTAAATCGGCGTGCGGCAGGTTTTTAACAGAACGCCACGAGTTCGTCGGCGATACGTGCAGCGCACTATGACCAAGTTAAACTATCGTTGGGCAAAGGTTGTGAACGCCGACAACAGGCTAAGCATTCGTTGGTATAAGTTATCTTTAACACAACGAAACGTTCTGTGCCCGTTACTAATACGTTATGCATACGACCAACACGTTGTGAATACGACCAAAACCTTTTTAAAAACCTCAAAACTTCAGCATACGCCAACGTTTTACGTGCATTTTTATACTTTGCCATTCCTGGCAAAAACGTCAAGGTGTGACAGGGCCCGAAGTGGTAAACTGCCAGAGGTTAAAAAACAACGTTTAGGTTACCAAAAACAAAAATAATACAAGTTTCAGAGTTGTTAAAAAAGGCCCTTTTCAGTGAACAAGTAATGGGTTGGCAACTGCCGCTGTTCTGCAGCAATGGAAGTAAATTAAGCCTTGAAAGTTGATGCAAACAATTCCTACAGGTGTCCCAAATTTTGTTGATTGGTTACAAACCCTCTGTCTGTATAAAAGCAGTGTTGGAACAGACTGTGTTGCTACACCCTCTGAAGCATTATTTCGACAATATTGCACTGCAGGAAGTAGTAGGCCTATATTGCTATCATAATGTTGACAAAAAGACAATTAACAAAGGAAGACAGACAGACCATGATAACCCTTAAAAGTGCTGGTCTTTCCTTTGGAGAATTTGCAAAGCAAGCAAAGGTGTGAGTGAGTACAGTTTCCTACACCATCGAAAGGCACTTGGAAACTGGAGGACACTCTGACAGGAAGAGGTCTGGCAGACCCAAAGCCACAACACAATCAGAAAACAAGTTTCTGAGAGTCAACAGCTTGCGTGATAGGTGGCTCACAGGACAGCAGCCTCAAGCACAGCTTAAGGCACTGTCACACCTTGACGATTTAGCCAGCAATGGCAACTTATAAAAATGTATGTAAAACGTTGGCGTACGCTGAAATTGATGTTTTTTTTTAAGTTTTGGTCATATTCATAACGTGTTGGTCGTATGCATAACATATTAGTAACGGGCACAGAACGTTTCGTCGTCTTATAGATAACTTATACCAACGAATGCTTAGCCTGTTGTTGGCATTCACAACCTATGCCCAACGATAGTTTAACTTGGGCATAGCGCGCTGCATGTATCGCCGAAGAACTCGTGGCGTAGCCTGTTAAAAACCTGCCGCACGCCGATTTAAATCATAACCGCCTGAATATTGTGTCAACCACGCAGTCACACCTTGACGATTTAGCCAGCGTATGCCGACCTATGAAAAATTTGCCGAACCAAGCTGGCACACGTCGAATACGGTATGGGTAAGTTGTGTATATGTTAAGAGCACACTGAAAAACGATGAAGTATGCTGTCATATTTCGTGGAACGTCTCGTACGTCGTGAAATTTCAAGCATGCTGAAAATTTTACGACGTACTCGCCGTATGGCTCACACGTTCCGCTACGCTGGGAATAAGTTGTAGGCATGATATGCGATCGTTGACACACGTCGACACAAGTTCCTTGTAAGTTACTCATAAGTCGAAACATGTCGAGGTAATGTTTAGCATACCCGAAACTTATTTTCTCCGTCAAGGCACATTTTCTTTTTTTCTCCTTGGCTCCTTGAAGGCACGTGACAAAATATCTGAAGTTGTTGTTGTTTTTTTTGTTTATTTTTTTCAGTCTATCACGAATTTTAAAATATATTCGGACATTTGCTTTTAAGTTTCGACGTCGACGTGACAATATCCTCAAACACAAAATATTCACAGAGGAGGAACTAAGAATAAGACATGAGCAAAGTGAAGAGGCAATCAGACGTGACGTAACGGCACGTGACGAAATATTGGAAGTTATTGTTTTTTTGTTTTTTTAACGCTGCCAATACGCCATACAGTAGCTGTAAATTAGAAACACGTTCAGTAAGTTCTGTGGTCGTCCGGAAGACGTCAATCAAATACGTCTACATATGTCAATATGCGTTGGAGGTACATTACACATAGGTTCAAAGCACGTTACTCATAGGTTAGAAATAAGTTTTGGGTACGCTAAGCATTACCTTGACGTGTGTCAACGATCGTGTAACTGCCCACAACACATTACTCATAGGTTATAAATAAGTTTCGGGTACGCTAATCATTACCTCGACGTGTTTCAACTCATGAGTAACTTACAATTAACGTGTGTCAACGATCGCATAACGTGCCTACAACTTATGGCCAGCGTAGCGGAACGTGCGAGTCATAAGTCGTAAAATTTCAAGCATGCTAAAATTTGAGGACAACCGCAAAGTACAACGATGAAAGCCAGCGTACTACGACATATGGCAGTGTTTTTCAGTGTGCTCTTAAGGTATACAAAACTTACCCATAACGTATTCGACGTGTGCCAGCGTTTTAGACAAATTTTTCATAAGTCGGCATACGCTGGCTAAATCGTCAAGGTGTGACAGCGCCTTTAACACTGGTCGAAGTAAGGAAGTCTCAGTTTCAACTGTGAAGAGAAGAGTTCGAGCTGCAGGTTTGACAGGTCGAGTGGCAGTAAGAAAGCCATTGCAAAGATGGCAAAATAAGAAATAGAGGCTTGCCTGGGCCATGAAGCACCACCAGTGGACTATTGAAAACTGGAAGGTCTTATGGACCGATGAATCAAAATTTGAAATCTTCGGTTCATTACGCAGGGTTTTTGTACACCGTCGAGAAGGTGAAAGGATGGTTCCTCAATGTATGACACCAACTGTCAAACATTGAGGAGGAAGCGTTAAGATCTGGGGCTCTTTTGCTGGATCCAGAGTCGGCGACTTGCACAGAGTGACTGGCACCCTGAACCAAAAGGGCTACCACAGCATTTTGCAACACCATGCAATACCCTCTGGTCTCCGCCAAGTTAGTCAGGGGTTCATCCTACAGCAAGACAATGATCCAAAACATACCTCTAGGCTATGTCAGAACTACCTTGGAAGAAAAGAACAAGGTGGTAGGCTTCAAATCATGGAATGGCCAGCACAGTCTCCAGACTTAAACCCTATCAAGCTGGTTTGGGATGAACTGGACAGAAAGGTGAAGGCAAAGCAACCTACAAGTGCAACACATTTGTGGGAACTTCTGCAACAGTGTTGGGAAGAACTTTCCGAACAATATTTAATTTCTATTGAAGAAAGGATGGCACGAGTATTCTGCTGTTGCATCTGCAAAAGGTGGCTACTTTGATGAGTCAAAAATTTAGATTAAATTTTGTTCAACAAAATGATTGCATGATTTCTTTTTTATCTGCAATTGTTTATTTGTTCTATGCTTTAATTTTGGAGTACATTGAAACATTAAACTGTTTAAATTTCAGTAAAAACTGGAAAAATGGGGGTGTTCTGAAACTTTTGACCGGTCGTGTATGACGACATAATTATCAATGAGCTCCAATGGTGAAAATTATGTCTATTGCACAAATAATTGCAGATAAAATTTTTTTTAAATGATTGGATCAAGCATTGCATTTGTTGAATTTTGACATCATAATAAAGGCACCGATGACATCATCAATATGCAAAACATGGCCAAAAGTATGTGGAAACCTCATCCAACATCTCATTCCAAAATCATGGGCATTAAGATGAAGTTGCTCCCCCCCCCCCCTTTGCTGCTCTCGCAGCCTCCACGCTTCTGGGAAAGCTTTCCACTTGATGTTGGAACAATGCTGTGGGAATTTGCTTCCAATCAGCCACAAAAGCATTAGTAAGGTCGGGTGCTGGTTTTGGGCAATTTGGTCTGGTTGGCAGTTGGCGTTCCAATTCATCCCAAAGGTGTTCGATCGGGTTGAGGTCAGGGCTCTGTGCAGGCCAGTCAAGTTCTTCCACACCGATCTCGACAAACAATTTCTGTATGGACCTCGCTTCGTGCATGGGGGCATTGTCATGTTGAAACAAGAAAAGGGCCCTCCCCAAACTGTTTCCGCAAAGTTGGAAGCACAGAATCATCTACCATGTCATTGTATGCTGCAGCTTTAAGATTTCCCTTCGCTGGAACTAAGGGGCCTAGCCCGAACCATGAAAAACAGCCTCAGACCATTTTTCCTCCTCCACAAAACTTTACAGTTAGCACGATGCATTCGGGTAGGTAGTGTTCTCCTGGCATCCGCCAAAGCCAGATTCGTCCGTCGGATTGCCAGATTGTGAAGCGTGATTCATCACTCCAGAGAACGCATTTCCATTGCTCCAGAGTCCAATGGCGGTTAGTTTTACACCACTCCAGCCGATGATTGGCATTGCACACGGTGATCTTAGGCTTGTCTGCGGCTGCTCGGCCGTTGAAACCCATTTTATGAAGCTCTCGACGAACAGTGTTTGTGCTGATGTTGCTTTCAGTCAGTTTGGAACTCGGTAGTGAGTGTTGCAAACGACGATGACCATTTTTCCACGCTACGCGCTTCAGCACTCGGCGGTCCTGTTTTGTGAGCTTGTGTGGCCTACCACTTCGTGTCTGAGCTGTTGTTGCTCCTTGACGTTTCCACTTCACAAAACAGCAATTAAAGTTGACCAGGGCAGCTCGAGCAGGGCAGATATTTGATGAACCGACTTGTTGGATAGGAGGCATCCTATGACGGTGCCATGTTGAAAGTCACCGAGCTCTTCAGTATGCCCCATTCGACTGCCAATGTTTGTCTATGGAGATTGCATGGTTGTGTGCTTCATTTTATACACCTGTCAGCAATCGGTCTGGCTGAAATAGCCGAATCCACTAATTAGAAGGGGTGTCCACATACTTTTTGGCCATGTAGTATAACTTATTCCGCATGGGGAGTACTTCACAATGAGCCATGTGTAAATGTTTTCCATGGAGCGTTTTGGGATATATGGAGGTGCAGTTTTTTTTTTTTTTTCCAAGATGGTGCCTGTACCACATGACAGATGATGTCATAATTGATGGGAAAAAAAAAATTATACAGGAGTAGATGCACCTCTGTGGAAAATTTTGTGTCAATCAGATCATCAATTGCAGAGAAATTTTTTTCCATACTGACCGGATCAAGCGTTGCACTTGTCGAATTATGACATCATAATGAAGGCACTGATGACATCATCATCAACATATCTTATTCCGCATGGGGAGTACTTGACAATGAGCCACGTTTCAATTTTTCCATGGAGCAGTTTTGTCGATATAGAGGTGCAAAGTTTTTTGGGGTTTTTCCAAGATGGCGCCTGCACTTCGTGATGGATGATGTCAAAATTATCATCATAAAATTTCTCCAGGAGGAAGCGCACCGATAGTCAAAATTTTGTGTCAATTGGACCAACAGTCGCGAAGAAAATTTTTTTCATGACATCGAATCAAGCATTGTACTTGTTGAATTGTGATGTCATAATAAAGATGGCGATGCCATCATCATTAACACATCTTATTCCCCATGGGGAGAACTTGACAATGATTCGTGTAAATTTTTTCCATGGCGTGGTTTCGTTGATGGAGATGCAGAGTTTTTCCAAGATGGTGCCTGTACCACGTGACCTGTGACATCATAATTATAACTAAAAAAAATTTCTACAGGAGGCGGTGCACCATTTGGAAAATTGTGTAAATCAGAACAACGGTTGTTGAGAAAATGAATTTTAAAAATGCAGACACGTATGTACATACGGCACACGTACAACGTGACTGATCGCTTAACTCCGCTTTTCGCTTAGCGAATAACTAGAGTTCATAAAACACCTAACCCCATGCAGTGCTGAGAAACAAGGACACAGGTAAGGTCTGCGAGCAGCAAATTTGATTGGTCAAGGTGACGTAAAATGCCGTAATATTTTGTCCAAGTACTGCTAAACGGAAGGGTTTCGAAAGTTCCAAAAAGGCGATTAGTCTTCTCCAGTGTTCAAGTAAATAATTCAATTGAAATAAAATAAAGATTTTAAAGGTGGAGGAAAAAAACAAACAAATACCAGACATTTACTGCCGTTGAAGTTTCCGGAAGTCTTATACACCACATTATTTAACACGTCACACGAGTTCTTCATGCCTGTTGTTTGTATCCTTTATGGCGTCCTTAAATACAGCAAGTTTCCGGTTTGGAATGATTTTCAATAGTCTTCGACTGCCAGGCTGGCAGAGTAAAAAAAATTATCTTGCTCCTCTCTGCGCATGTGTGTTCGGGATGAATGCAGAGTGAAAAGTACAGCTAAAGTACAGGTTCGTTTTCCAATTAGTGTTTAAAATAAAACATTCAATTGAAATCAAGTTGTTCCTCGATCATAAACCGATGTTTGTAAACAGACAGACAGACAGAGTGAACCAATTGCTTAGCCCTGCTTTTCACATCACACGCATGGGGTCATGAATGCAGCAAGGTTAGGGCCCAAGCACAACTTTTTCTACATTGCCTAGAGATGGAGATTTTTCCACTTGGTCAATGAAGGGAGGGCCCCAGGAACCCTACCTGGCCTTTTTGTTGTTTCATGGAACCAGCTTCCTGTCAAAAATGACCAAAGCTTAGTGTTTGATGCACAGACCGACTCAAAATCATGGGAAATGAATGTTCAGACTCAGTCCATAGCACTGACAACGTGACGACGAGCACGTACCCCACTGATATAAGGTGCATTTTCTGCTTGGCTGTCATCACCATCGCTGCAATCAACTTCTTCACTACCCACTCCTGCTTGTTTCTCCCTCTCAAAGTATTGTGAGAGGCGCTGCTTTAGCTGCTCGCTCCTCACCATGTCACACCCGTCAGCGCATGCCTCGTACGAGGGGAACTCCACACTGGTGGGTACGGGGAGACATCGTACATTGGCATAAATGATGGTAATGCGCAGGATGATGCCACAGTGAGAAAAAGACAGTTTCAGACATTATTCATTGCAAGCTGGACTATAGGCTAGATGGTTGTATTTTTAAAACAAAAATATTTTTGAAGAGATAACAGAAAACCTGCGGAAAGTTCTGAATGCATTCATGAGCCTGAAGAGGCCCCGTCGCTCTTGCTCCACCGTCCACTCGTACGTGGCATCCATGAGCTGGTCTAGCTGCTCTGGCTGCAGGTCACCGGGAGCACGGAAATGGAACGAGAGGTTCGAGAACTCCACAAGGACACCAGAGCGTGCTGCCAATGAAAGTCAAAAATATGGAGCAGCTGTGAACTCCAGGGGAAATGGTAGGAGATGTATGGAGGACCCCACACAGCCACAATGTGGGGGATGTTCAGAAAGTTATGAACAAGATACAACAGTCCAATACATTGACTTCCGGTTCTGGGTTTTGAGGAAACGGCTGGTTCACTCAGGGGTCTCTGCTGACTTTCTCAAAGTTAAGTTTCCGGTCGTTATTTGTCGTGTTTCGACGATATTTTGTGACCTACATGTTTACTTTGTGTTCCTAGCTCGGTTTTGTTTCAAAATTTGTGCTATTTTGTGAGTTTTCGTTGATTTTGTCATATCAGGTTTCCTTGAGGCCTACCCGTCTTTCCCATCTGGGTGCACGATCGATTTTATTTGTATTTTCTCCTTATTACCATCAGTTCATATTTTCTACATTTTTCCCACCGCCCCCCCCCCTTCTACCCCACCCAACTACACCCTCAGTTTCTTGTCTTAAATTAAATTTAAAAAAAAAAAAAAGGAAACTCCTTTTCCCCACGTATTCCCGAGTACCGACTCTTCTTCCTCTTTCTGCCGTCATTCCATCTTCCTTCTATTTGAGCCAACCCACTTTCACCATATCCCTTCACGATTTCTTTCTACAACCTTCCATTACCTAATTTAGTCGCATCTCTGACCTAAAAAAAAAAATCTCGTTTGCAAAGTATGTTCATGTTCCATCAATCGTCTGTTTTTTCCAACTTCAGTGCCAATTCACCCCATCGACTTAAATCTACCTCCTCCTCACCCCTCAGCTGATATCCCCTCTCCTTAGCCCTCCCATCTTGCCCCTCATTCGACCTCTACTCTAAGCACCTCTTCACTGTCTTCTGCTTCAGTATAAGCTCCTCCTCTGTTGTCCCAAGGTGTGTGTGTGGTGCTCTCACATCTGTTGGCTCCATTCTAACCTAACAGATATCTCCCTCTCTCAATCAGTACACTTGTCACCACAAACATGCTCCTCCTTTCCTCTCATCTCACCTCACCCTCTTCCCAACCCCTCAAATCATGTACCTCTCTCTGCCCACTCCATTCTTCATCATACCACCACCAAGTCTCATCTTTCCCCTCTCCACACATCTCCCATCGCCCTCCTGCTCTTTGGCCGTGCCTGCTCTTATCGTCTCCCCTCCTTCCCAAAGCTTCCCTCTCACCCCTCCCTCTCAAAGCAAACTTCACACTCTTACTTCCCTCTCAACTTTCTCAAAAACTCCCCCTTCACCCTTAACTCTCCCCACTCACCCTTCTCCCTCCAATCACCCCCCCACTCCCCCTTCTCAAAGTTGCCCCCCCTCACATCCACAAAGGTTCCTCCTTCCCCTGCCCTCTCTCCTCCAGTTCATCAATCCACCTCCTCCAATCTTCAACTGCCTTCTGCCCCCTCTCTTATTACTCCCCACTGTAGCTCAACCCAGCACCACCTTTTCTCCTCTCATCCAGCCCCCTCCCCTAGCTCTTCTGCAATCTCCCACACTCTTTCAACAACTCTCCTTACCTCCCCTCCCCTGAACCCAAAGCCTCCTCCCCTCCCTCTTCCTTAATAGTGTGGAGTTCAAACATCCGGGGCCTTCGCTCAAAGCTGAAAGATCTTTCCATACAGGTTACCACTGCCAAACAGAAACTTTCCTCTTCCAAGACATCTCTCACTCACTAGTATCTCTTCCTGGTTACTCCCTCCTCCGGTATGACAGACCTGAGCCTAGTCTTGGTGGAGGAGTTGCTCTCTTCATCAAAGATTCCATTCCTCACTCTCCATGCACTGCCCTCACTCCCCCACACCCCCAGGAATACCTCTGGCTACGGCTTCATCTCCACTCCCACCTCATGTTTATTTGTGTGTTTTACCATCCACCAAACAGTGATGACTCCATTTACACCTCACGAACCGAAAATATGGACAAACTTCTATCCTCTCATCCAAACTCTCTCTTCCTCATATGTGGCGACTTCAATTGTCATCATGCCAGTTGGCTTGGTGTGGGTACCTCTCTCACCTGTCATGGCACTTCAGCAAAAACTTTCTGCGACTCATTGGGACTGACTCAATTGGTCAATTTCTCGACCCGGATCTTAACCAATGGTACTACATCTCATCTGGATCTGATTTTGACAAATTTCCCTGAAAATATCTGCTGCTCTTCCTCCGCTCCAATCGGTTCTTCTGACCATGTCCTTGTCAAAGTGGACATCTCTCTGGCTATTATCAGAGAACCACCTCACCGCCGTCGAGTCTGGCATTTCACTCAAGCCGACTGGCAGGGTCTTCAAGCAGCCATCAAACTTCTCGACTGGTCTCCCATTGCTACTTTCTCAAACATCAACTCATCCTCGAAATTCTTTCAAAGAAACTTGCTCTCCCTCATGCACAGATTTATCCCATCTCGTCTTCAGTTGTCCTACCCTTCCTCCCACCCATGGTTTACTGAAGCTTGTGGTGAGGCAGTTGTCCTGAAACAACTTGCCTTCACCTTGTGGAAGGATAATCCAACTGAAGGCAATCTCAGTTCCTTCCATTAAACTCGGAACAAGTGTGTCTACTCTCAGGAGAGCCAGAAAACAACATCTTTCTAATTTCAAGTGTGAACTCTCAAACCTCTCTCCCTCCTCCAATTCCTGGTGGCATCGAGTTAAGTCAGTTTCTGGTGTATGATTCCTCCTCCATCCCCTTCCCTTACCTCATGTGGCTGCACTGCTGACACTGCACGTGAAGAGGCTGAATGCCTAAACTCCGTGTTTTCTTGTAAATCTGGTGTCCAAATCCCATCGCTTTCTGTACCCTCCTTACCCTGTCACTGGACTCTGTGTCCTTTTCTTCTGACAAGGTGGAGAGCTTGCTGTGAAACCTCGACTCAGATTCTGCAACCGGCCCAAACGGCATAAGGCCACATGTCCTAAAAACCTACTCCTCTGCTCTTGCTCTCCCTCTCTCCGTTATATTCACCCTCTCATTTGCTCAAGGTCATCTGCCATCTGCTTGGAAATCAGCAAACATTACCGCTGTGATAAAAAAGGTGCAAAAACAAATCCCTGCAACTACAGACCAATCAGCCTTCTCCCAATTATCAGCAAGGTTATGGAATCCATCATCGCTTCAGACATTAAATCCTTCCTCTTCTCCAATAGCTTGATTTCCGATCATCAATTTGGATTCAGACCAGGTCACTCTTCCCTGGATATGCTGCTTCTGCTCTTCCAACAATGGATCGAGGTCCTCAATGCCGGACATGAAATCAGAGCCATATCCCTAGATATGTCGCGTGCTTTCTATACGGTCTGGCAGCCTGCCCTGCTCACCAAACTCTCTTCCCATGGTATTCAAGGCCATCTCCACACATGGCTCGCAGACTTCCTCTCCTGTCGCAGTCAACGTGTGGCCCTAAATGGAGTTCTTTCATCCTCTCTTCCTGTCCAGGCTGGAGTTCCTCAAGGTAGCGTTCTGGGTCCTGTTCTTTTTCTGGTTTTCATCAATGATCTATCTGACTCTCTGGAAAATCTTCTTTATCTCTTTGCTGATGACTCCACCCTCTGCCGTACCATCTGTCATCCCTCAGACCGGCAAGCAGCAGCTTCTTCGCTCTTTGCAGATCTGGATAAAACCACAAGCTGATCCAACACATGGAACATGTCTTTCAACCCTGACAAATCTCACACTCTCACCATGTCTCTCAGAAAGGACCATCTGCAACCCCCCCCCCTACCCTCATCTACTTTCTCAACAATCCTCTTGAAGAAGTCCTTTCATTCAAGCTTCTGGCTCTCACTATCTGCCATGATCTTTCCTGGGAAAGCCACATTTCCAATCTGGCCTCCAAAGCCAGTTGCCGACTGGGAATCCTCCGTTGTGCAAAGTCCTTCCTCGGCCCACCTGAGCTCCTGACCACATCCAAAGCTTTGGTCCACAGCATGATGGAGTACTCCTCTCCCCTTTGGGCTGGTGCTCCTGCCTCTCACCTTTCTCAGCTTAACGCTGTGGAAACCAAGGCATTTTGGATAATTGGTATCTCCCGCGGTGAGGCTGAGCCTTTGGGCCTCGGCCTCTCACTCTCTCACCGCAGGCAGGTCGGTGGTGTTTCTGTTTTCTACAGTCTCCTCTCCGGTCTTGACCCCCCCCTCCTCTTCTGCTCTTCCTGCGATACGTCCCCCCCTCCCCCATATTTCCGCAGGGCACCCAAGGTCCGCCAGCAACCCCCTTCTGGTAAAACTACCAAAATCACTTATCGCTGCTCACCTTCACTCTTTCATTCCTCTTTTTTTTACCGCCTTTGGAACAAACTCCCACACTCTCTTCAATCCCACTCTTCCCTCCAGGTCTTGAAAACAGCTGTTGACCACCATCTCTTATCTTGCCCCATCCAAAACCTCGATCATTTCTAACCCCGTTAATCCACCCCAAACCCACCTTCTTCAAATTCCCTGCTTTCCTTCCCAAAAGTTCCTTGCCATGTAAGGTCCTGAAAGTCCCTTTAGTGTCCATTTTGTTTACCCCATGTATCCCACCCCATCTCTCTCTCTTTCACAGATCTCCTGACATCTCTGTTCCCCACTGTTTTGTCCTTCCCTCTCCCATCCCTCTCGTCTTCTGCCCCTCCCCCACCTTCTTGTGCATTCTGTGTGTTAGCTCTCATACGAGCCTCGACAATGTATACAAAAAAAAAATACATGCCCATTTATTATTTTCAATGTATAAATATTCACTTGAGTTCATCACCCTACACTGATAGTTTGCATTGAAAATTTCACTCTGATTTAGATATCTGAAGCAAATTTGTGCTCTCTCCCTCTCTCTTTTGTACCATACTCTTCACAGAGTGTCAGAGCTGCCAAAGCAGCTTCCTTCTTGTGCAAGGGTGATTTTCCAGTCGGAATGCAGATGCAACAAATCAACAAAACAAAGCTTCGCATGTGTCTCATCCCCAAGTGTGTCCACAAAACCTAAGTTGAAGCTCTTCAAGTAGAGGGAAGAGTGGGGGTGGAGATGTTGGTATGCAAGCAGGAGCACATGTGATATCACAATAAGTGGTTATTATGGGCAGACATGACTTGGAATGCGAGTGGCATACTGTGCCTGCCATCCGCTCCCACGGTCCATTGCAACTGTCGAAGGTCACGCTTGACGAGCGTGGGATCCCAGCCCATGGAGTCTGCCAAAGCGACCACATCAAACTGTAGCTCGTCGGGCAATCTAGAGTGAGAGTCACCCAGTTTGGCACGGCCCAAAGCCACAGCTACAGCCCAGCACCTGTGGTCCCAGAAACACAGGCTATGTTTAAGACAAACCAATGTTATTGGCCAATAAAAAGTGATTCAACTCTTAGTTTTATTGATAATAAACTTTGCTACCTGATCAGCACACAATGACCTGTCCTTTAATAATATTTGACATATTCAAGCAGGTGAAAAATTTGTTCAACTTTCATTTGGTCAGCATGCTCCAAATGCAGCACCCCATGTACAAGCAGTTGTAAAAGATGATCAATTGAATTTGTGGAGATTTGAGGAGAGGAGTTATGCAATGGACTTCCAAGTAATTTCTTACTTCTGGCTAACCCTTCGAAGCTGCTGTGGTCCTCCGTAGCACTGGAGCCTGCATGTGCAGTACGTGGGATGCAAGACCTGCAGGCCCACGTCTGCATGCAACTCCAAGTAGCACAGCAATGTCTCAAT
>NC_140967.1:105434138-105461638 GCF_056783735.1 Eptatretus burgeri | reverse complement strand
AAGCACAAAGGTAGATGCAGGTATTTCAGGAAAACAACTCAATTGAAAGATGGCAAACTCCAAAGTTCAGAACTCCCTCCTCTCCCCAATCCCCTGACTTCGGAGTGCATTTGTAATTTTTAATACACCATCAGTAATGACTTTCTTTGACATTCCGATATCATAGTCCTGAACAAGAACATTTTTCACAACACAAGTGAATCATGCATGCCATGCAGGCCTGAGCAACACAAAATCCCACATGAAGCACACCATACTGCGCCGCACAGAATCTCTCTGTGAACCACACCAGGCCTGAGTTATGCTGTGTGCAGTGGGACAATGAGATCATTTTATCTCCTTTAAAGGGACACTTATATGTTCAATTATACCCATACATCTACATGGATCATCAACATAAATAAATGTTAGTGTGTGCCAATGCGTCAGTATGTCTCCTCCATAACTCCAAAACCATGAAATCTCGCGGCCTGAAACCTTGCATACATACTAAAAATAACTTGCCTTGGAACCACGATGTACTATCACGGAATAATTAAAGTATACAATCAAAATCTGTATTCAGATTTGAGGATTGGAGCATATGGGCGAATTAAGTGTCGAAATCTGGAGTGAAAGTTGAAAATTTAAAAGAATTAACAATTCTTACAACTAAGTGTATTTACCTTGAGCAAGCAAGGCTGTGATCCCTCCTTCTACATATTTATACAAGAAAATGCGAAATTGCCAAAGCATTAAACTTTACTTTTTATACTGTTTGGAGAATTATATTGAGTGAAGAAAAGATCGAGTGAAGAAAAGTTATGTGCCAAAAGTGTAACTTCATCGAGTGCCACAAAAAATAATTAACCGGCGGGATCGCTGCGGAGACTCCCACGGCTGGGTTCTCCATGGGAAAATCCCTGGAGTTAGGAAGGCAAAATAAATTAAACAAGTCTGGAGACTGCGATGGTTGACGAGCAATGTACACGGTTCGCCTTTTTTATTTTTTGACCTTCGAAGGGACACCACGGGCAAACTGGCGGGAATCGGGAAAAACATAAATGATGAAAGTTGTAGTACACGAAGAGCACTACTTGCATACCAACTTTCATTCGAAACAGTTGAAAACCCTAGGAGCTCGATGCCCAATTTATTGATTTTTTTGACATTTTCTAAGTTCGTGACCTTGTGAGCTTGACCTTGGGACGAAAATGAAAACTCGAGCTACGTGGGACTATGCAGGTGCCATTGGGCTAACCAAATACCGAAACTCCTGCCAGATTCGACAAACCCCCTCGAAGATGCAACTTGAAATCGGCTACCCCCTAAAAACACGTTTTTTGGGCGTGGCTCCACCCATAATGGGCGCAGCACACCCATTCTCAGGGAAACACAACTAGATCATGATATAAACCTATACATACATCTGGCACCCTGCCCTACTCACCAAACTCTCTTCCCATGGTATTCAAGGCCATCTCCACTCATGGCTCGCAGACTTCCTCTCCTGTCGCAGTCAACGTGTGGCCCTAAATGGAGTTCTTTCATCCCCTCTTCCTGTGCAGGCTCGAGTTCCTCAAGGTAGCGTTCTGGGCCCTGTTCTTTTTCTGGTTTTCATCAATGATCTCTCGGACTCTCTGGAAAATCCTCTATTTCTCTTTGCCGATGACTCCACCCTCTGCCGTACCATCTGTCATCCCTCAGACCGGCAAGCAGCAGCTTCTTCGCTCACTGCAGATCTGGATAAAATCACAAACTGGTCCAACACGTGGAACATGTCTTTCAATCCACACAAATCTCACACTCTCACTATGTCTCTTCGAAAGGACCGTTTACAAAACCCCCCCATCCACTTTCTCAACAATCCTCTGGAAGAAGTCTTTTCTTTCAAGCTTCTGGGTCTCACTATCTGCCATGACCTTTCCTGGGAAAGTCACATTTCCAACCTCACCTCAAAAGCCAGTCGCCGACTGGGAATCCTCCGTCGTGCAAAATCCTTCCTCGGCCCTCTTGAGCTCCTGACCACTTACAAAGCTTTTGTCCGTAGCCTGATGGAGTACTGCTCTCCCCTCTGGGCTGGTGCTCCTGCCTCCCACCTTTCTCGACTTCACGCTGTCGAAACCAGGGCTTTTAAGATCATCGGCATCTCCCGCAATGAAGCTGAGTCTTTGGGCCTCTCACTCAATCACCGCAGGTTGGTCGGTGGTCTTTCTGTCTTCTACCGACTCCTCTCCAGCCTTGCCCCCCCTGCTCTCTCTGCGATTTGTCCCCACCACATTTCCACAGGGCGCTCAAGGTCCGCCAACAACCCCCTTCTGGTAAAACTACCAAAATCACGAATCACTGCTCATCTTCACTCTTTCATTCCTCTTTTTTCCCGCCTTTGGAATAAACTTCCTCAATCTATTCTTTCCCATTCTTCCCTCCAGGCTTTCAAAACAGCTGTTCACCACCACCTCTTATCTTCCCCCATCCAAATCCTCGATCTTTTCTACCCCCGATAATCCACCCAAGCCCACTTCCTTCAATTCTCCTGCTTTCCTTCCTGAAAGTCCCTGAAATGTCCATCTTCTCCTCGCCATGTTCCCCGTCCCATCCCCATCCCTCTCCCTTCCACAGTTCACCTAATGTGTCTGTTCCCCACTGTTTTGTCCCTTCCACTCCCGCCCCTCTTGTCTCATGCCTCCTTGCTGTGAGTTGTGTGTTAGCTCTCATACGAGCCTCGACCAAGGTATACAAAAAAAAAAAAAAAAAAAAAAAAAAAAAAAAAAAAACCTCCCACCCAAATTTTATCAGGATCGGATCAAAACCCACGGAGCTATGCTCGAGAAAAACACACACACACACACACACACACACACACACACACACACACACACCGAATACAGTGGTCACTCTGGCTGGAGCTCAAAAAACCAATATAGTGGTCACTCTGGCTGGCGTTCGTGATCCAGTAAAAGATCGAATTAAAAGAACGATGAACATAACATAAGGATTAGAATGAGTAAAGCAACGGGACAAGTGAACGAGAATTGGAAAAATATTGAGGCATGCTTGTTTGTCTGCCTCTCTCTGTCTCTGTCTATGTTTCTCTTTCTTTCTCTCTTTCTCCCACCATCCCTCCTCGCACCCCCTCCCTCCCAGAGTGTATTGTGCGTGACGTGTGGTCATCACCCCCTCCCCATTCCTCCCCCCCCCCCTTCTCACTCTCCCTCTCCTTTCTCTTGCTGCCACCCCCTCCTTGCACTCCTCTCCCCAAACTGTATTGTGACGTGTGCTGAGGTGGAGCGACAGGTGGTATTTGCTAGTTACTGAATACAGTTCAAGTTAAATGTGAGATGTTGAACCACTGTGCGCCTGTCTGGTGTTCTTATAGTACCGGCTTACCGAACCATCATTATTTAAATTAAAACTACTCTTGGATGGAGAACCTGCTTATTGAGGAACAGGTGGCAATGAGCTGGTCGCCCATCACGGCCCGCACGGCCGATCTCCTGCACGTAGTTCTCTAGGCTCCGAGGAAGGTTGTAATGAAGGACGGCGTTCACATCTGCTCGATCCAGCCCCATCCCAAAGGCCACCGTTGCCACGACTATGCGCAAGATGCCCCCCATGAAAGCAGTCTGGACTCGCCTGCGCTCTATCGGTGAGAGACCCGCATGATAGGCCTCAGCGCAGGCTGACAATGACCCTATGGACATGGAAAAGAGGAAAAAAGGCAATAACCGTCACCGTGGGGTAATATCACAATGAGTGACTTTTGTTGTGTGTGAAGGTCACCATATAATATAGTTCACTGGTCACGTGGTTATCAAGAGATTTGAAATGGTCTGTGGAGATCTCACCCCTGTAACCAGCCATTTTCGCTCGATTTTTTTGCCCTCCGTTAGTTCCGGCAGGGGGCTTGACATCTTGAAGAGATGTGCGAATTAAAGCTGCGACTCGCTCGGTCTCCTCTCGCCGCGTGCAGTACACGATCACCGCACACAGTTCAGAGAAGCGCTCACCGCACAGCAACCGCACCAGCGCCTGTGGGAGCAGGGAGTGCTCATTCTACCGTTCAAACTACAATCACTACTCGACATCCTCAACCCTGGACCTCTGTTGTAGATTACATTAAACACAAAGGGATTTTTACTCACTGTATCAAAAAGTTAAACAGCAAAGAAGAAACATTTTCAAACTCTACCTACAACCTTGCAACAACCATGATGGATCCCTTTATGAGAGAATGTTTAAATGGTGAACACTACTTGTCTATCTCTTCAAGGTAAAGTACTGTAGGTGATGTGGTTGAATGCAGTTAAAGCGTGGTTACTTGGTCGCGATTGCTGTCAGCAGACACGGACAGGTGCAGGTTCAGCGGCACGCGAGCGAGACAGACGGGCAGCGTGACTTCCTTGGCAGGTAGGCCCAGGTGAGGAGCCAAGTGGTTCATTGTGGTCAATGTGGCTGTTGCCGTGAGGCCCAGCACGCAACTGACGCCGAGTCTCTCTCGCAATACCTAAACACAGCAAACAGCTTGTTAACAATACCACAACAGGAAACACTTACGAGTTCGCCTGATGCACACCTGCCTGCTGTATGTATACGCTTGGGCACTATGTATACTATGTACCTTTCAGAAAGGATTGGCAGGATAGTACGTGGTACACGGATTGGCGTAGCCCACAAGCCTTGACGCATCATCCATAATGTTATCTCAAAACTAAAGGACCCAATACCAACTGGTGATAAATCTGGAGTAATTTTCCATTCGTCATGCAAAGACTGTGACCAATTCTACATTGGTGAGACTGGAAGGAATTTTACACAACGACACGATGAACATGAGAGAGCAATTATGTTTGGAAAAATGACCCAGTCAGCCATAGCACGTGATTGCCTGCAATCTGGCGATAAATTTGACTTTGATGAGACCCGTCTCCAAGACACTACATCTAACAAAAGACACAGGTTGATTTTGGAATCGTGGCACGTGACGAGCCGGGAGGATGGCCTAACTGGGGAGACGGTGGACATACCCACAAAATACACACCTCTGATGCAAATGACGTAAACTGGATGATGCAAACGGCTGGATAAGGTGAGCAACAAACACCACATCCACACTTGCACAACACCCAACAAGAACCCAACACTCGCACAACCAACACCTCATCATGCCCAACCCGAACACAAAACCAGCCGTGGTCGTGCCTCGAAAACACAAAAACAACAAGCGCACACACGTGCTCACCCACACACATACAACACCAGATCACGTTACTAAAAACAATAAAAGAGCAGAGCACCCCCTTCAATGATGTGATTTGACGTTTCTTTTGCTTTTGCAAAATAAATTAAAAAAAAAAACTCCTCCATTTGACCTCGAGCACCAGCACGTGACCGGAAACGAGCGGTCGTGTCGAAATAAAAACCGGACACGTGCCAAGGCTACTGTGCCTGAGGAAGCCGGCTGTGAAGCTGGCGAAACGTTGCCCCGAGACCGGGTCTGCTCTTGCTTGTTGCTCAAATTAGCGAAGTCAATAGATTATTTTTTACTTTTGGTTGGAAGCGCCTTCTTCTTCTGTAAAAATGTGCAATCTCAACCGCCACAATCATATATATATATATACATATACATATATATATATATATATATATATATATATATATATATATATATATATATATATATATATATATATATATATTGTTACAGCTGTGGAAATTTGCAATACACCAGAAAGGTCCTCAGGTTAGATATAGTGACAAGTTCATGTGTAGTTAGTCCACACCTGTTGTTTCGAGGGAATATGTGCGATTCATCCGGGCTGCGACGCTTTGAGTGGGCCATTTTTCTTTACCTGTCATTATTTTGGAACAACCACGCCATCTCAACAACCACGCCATCTCAACAACCATGCCATCCACACCACAACGCCACTAAAGGAGCAACGAAACCAGCCCCACCCCAATTTCTCCTCCGGTAAACAAGTTTGACGGTTGGAAACCAACTCCCGCCCCAATTTCTTTGGAATGTTCCTCCCCCCACCCACGAGCCACGAAGGGCGGGGCGGGCGCAGGAAAAATAAAAGGGCAAGAGGAGCGCCTGGAAAAGAGCGCGGATAGCAGAGACTTGGGGCAGTCGTGTGGAAGTCTTGGTCGTCATGGTCTTGGTCTGTCGTGGTCCAAGTCTTCGTCGTAGACAGACTTGGGGCAGTCGGGTGGATGTCTTGTCCTAGTGGTCGTGGGGAGAAGGCGTCACGACCTGCCCACAGTTGCAAGGCCCGAGATCAGGCGCGGCTGTCCTAGTGGCCATGGGGAGAAGGCGTCACGACCTGCCCACCGTTGCAAGGCCCGAGATCAGGCGCGGCTATGCTAGTTGCCGTGGGGACGAGACGTCGCGACCTGCCCACCGTCGCACCACGAGGGTGCGGGTAAGACCCTTCGGCCTCTTGGGCCTTTTCGGTCATCCACGGCCCAAGACCATAAAGGTCTACGGACCCCGTCTACCCCCTTGCCTGTGAGGGAGGTCTTTCTTTGTTTTTGTATGCATGCTGTGGCGCCGTGTCCTGCCAAGTAGAAACTGTGTAAGTGCTTGTAAATAATAATTATAGTCGGTCGCATTGCTTTTGCATTCTATTTGTTGCTTGTATATTGCATGACTGCCTTGCTTGTGTTGTGTGTGCAATATCTGCTTTGTAATAAATGTGCTTGTGTGAAATGTATCCCGTTCATCGTCTCTTTCCCCATTGAAAGTGCCATCTTGCATCACGTAAGGGATTGGTAGTGGGTTTAGACACCCAGTAAATAATCTGAACTGTCGAGGTCGGCGATAACTCCGCTCGGTTATCCCTGCAGCACGGAACAAGCCGCTTAAGCGGTTCGTGTCCAGAGTCGACCTGCAGCGTGGTACAACTACTCGGTACGCTACCCGCGCAGGTACTTAGGTATATCGACATTCGGCGATTCACCCTATTTCACGCGGGTAGAATGCGGACTGGGTTGTGGTGAGGTTAAACCCCCACTCGTGGCTACTCGATCCTTGGCGGTCGTTCCAAGAGGGTCACGACTGAATTGTCCGTTCCGGTGGGTGACGCGTCGCGATATGAGTTACGTGGCCGATCGCACGCCTGGCGCACGCCTAAATATTTTTACGGTTGTGGAAATTCACAGATCACCATCCAGGGTTCCCGAAGATCAGTTATGTCGATAAGTGTGTGTTCCAGGTTAGATTTCCCCACCGATGTATAACGGGTTTTATTCGTGTGCCGTGCTGTGAATCTTGAGGTAGTTATTCTTTCCTATCTTTATTTTAAACAACATCTCCTCACCACCTTCTCCACAACCGCCAACATCTCCTCACCAGCATCTCCATGGTGCTGCCATCTTTTCACCAACAACAACATCCACAACAAACAACATCTCCACAAACAAACACGATGGCATCCTCGACAGCGGCAGAGTGATTTCAAACACTGCCGCGCATGACTTGCAAAACGACGAAAGGGGCAGAGCCAGCCAGGGGTGAAAGTTCAAGGGTGAAAGGGGCCAGCGCCGCCTTCAGGTGGAGAAGCCTACAGCGGCTTCGCCCCTCCGGGATATAAAAAGGCGCGTTTCGACGCCGAGAGTAGAGTTGGTGAGCCCAGTCGAGGTGGTTGATGGTTGGAGGAGTGGAGTTCGTTCGTCGTTGGAGCCAGCCAAGTCACCAAGTTGTTGGTCGTTGTTGGTCGGTGGAGGCAGTCGAGTTGGAGCCGGAGAGAAGTCGCTAGCAAGCTACGTAACGGTCCGAGCAATCGAGCCCCAAGTCGGTCGAGCGACGCTGAGGAGTGAGCGGGCTCTTACAGAGCATCAACTCCAAAAGAGCAAGGCCCATTCGCTCCTCTGAAGAGTCGTCGGCCAGGCCCGATCGACCAGGCCGCGCTGCTAGGCCCTGGACCAACCAAGCCACCGTTACAACAGCTGCCGCGTTGACGAGACATATGGAGGATCGCCGACCAAAAGACCCATCGAGTCGCCTCAAGGGCGACAAAGGTAACCTGCCCGGCCTCACGGAGCTCCTTCGGTCATCCCAGCTCCGAGGAACATTAAAGGCTTACGAGCCCAGTTCTATCTTTCTTTTCTGGGGTTTTTGCATGAAAGTCTGTGGCGCCTTGTTCCTTAAGTAGAATTGTTGTAAGTGCATGTACGTAATAAATAGATATTGGCTGTAGGTTTTTGCTCGTGTCATGTCCCCTATCCACATTAATTGCATTGCTTACGTGTAAAAATAAATGTCCCCATTGTTGAATGTCACCTGCTCGTTGCGTCCTTTCCTGCCATAATTGCGTTCGGAATAAATTGCTGGCTGATTAATAGACGATAAAACGTACATCTGGTCCGACGGGGCTTGGCGATATAAAACCACTCGGCAATCACAAACGGAACGAGCTGCTTAAAGCGGCTCGTTTTCGTGCAGGCTACGTTGAGGTGTAAATCCCTGGCATTTCTGTCTGCGCGAATAATTAGGTACATCGACAATTCGGCGATCGACCCTGTAGCGCGTGGACAAAAGAGTTGGCTGGTTTATGGTGTGGTTAACAACACCCGTAGCTGGGTTTCGGCGCTGATCCGAAAGCTGTGACTTGATTGCTCGTTCGGTGGGCACACGCGGCCACAATTGAGATAAAGGCGGTCGTCCGCACACCGGATGGGCGAGAATCCACAACAATATATACATTAGAGCTTAGTAGTCACATTGATCAGAATCTTCAAAAACTTGTGATCACAACAACTCAAAGTAAACTACATATGAAGTGGTGTAGTCGCTAATGCATCACCTTCACAAATCAAATGTAACCGATGACTCGTCAGATGTTCCTCATCATAACATCAGGTGTTCCTCTCGATACAACTATAAAGCTAGTACAGACCTTTCAGGATGAACTATTAGCTGAAAACAAAATCGCTAAAATTTCAGTAGAAGATCACCGCATAATAATTGTGTTTCTGAATAAAGGAGGATAACCATGAAAGTGAAATAACCCTCTTGTCAAGGTATGGTATCCGAAGCATATTATAATCAGCAAGTACAGAGAAACATCATCTGTAATTGACAAACTCAGGAGTTGGAGACTCAAATGGTGTCCAGCAAGGATGAGCATTACTTGAAGATAATATCCTTAAGTAATAAGTTAAAAGGTTTGGGGTTTTCACCAAGTACGAGCCCTTAAATGAGATATTTACATTATTTATACCTTGAAAAGAAATTAACTCCAAAGTAAAAAGAAAGTCAGCTTCAGCGTTTCGGGCAGCATGCTCCGCAAATCGACAGGAGGAAGTAACTAAGTAACTAGAACGAACGAATACAGCTTTGATAACAACTCTTCACCCCACATTGGCTAATTATTGTGAGGTGCTGATTGGCTGTTGAATGCATGATACCGATCTGTGGCGCATTTTGATTATCATCGTCCAATGGCTTCAGTGCATTGCAAGCTGTAGTTATAGGTGTAGATTTGTTAACAAGGGAGAGCCAGATATCGCTAATGGGTATCCAGTTTTGAGGGACCGTTTGATGTAAATATATCTCCACGGCTTCTCTGATTCTCCTTGTGTGCCGGTGACTGATGGATGTGATAAGTCTGCTAAATGACCATAGTATTCGATGATTATTGGTCTGTGCATGATTGACGATCGATGATTTTTTTTCCCCTTCCCCTCTTCTATTATATGCCCGATGTTCTTTCGATCTAGTGGTGAACGTCCTGCTAGTTTCACTGATGTAAACTTTTCCGCATTCACAAGGGATGCGGTAAACACCTGGATGGTGATTAGGAAGCCTTCTGTCCTTATGGGTGTGAAGAATAGATTCAAGCTTATGTGTCGAGCGATGGATGGCGTACTGATATGTTAGCAGTTTTGAGAATCTGTTGTGTACGGTGTGACGTACGTCCAATAAAGGGAAGAGTAACATGGTGTTCGAGCTTCCGGTGTTGGATCACGAGTTCTTGGTGGTTTCGTGATGATCTAGTGAGTGGGATAACTGTTTAATTTCAGGACATTCGTGATGTGGCGTAGTTCGCGATACAGGTTATACTTGTCGCTGATGCTGTAGACACGATGAGCAAGAGTGCTGCTCACAGACTGGAGAGTTGAGGGATGATGAAAACAGCGGTAGTTGAGGTCACGATCAGTACGAGTTGGTTTCCTGTATACTTTGTGAGAGGGTTTGCCATTAGGAGCCTTGGTAATAAGGATGGCAAGGAAAGAAATTGACCGTTGTTGCTCGACTTCCACGGTGAACTTCATGTTGCAATGCTGATTGTTAAAGTGCTGAAGAAACATGCTGAGATCTATTTTGTCTTGTTGCCAAATAACAAAGATGTCATCGACATAACACAGCCAGAGCTTAGGTTGAAATTGTGCTGAGCATTCAAATTCTTCCATAAAGAGGTTTTCCACGATGGGTGAGAGTGGAGAACCCAAAGCGGCGCCTTCCTTTTGTTGGGAGAATGAACCTCGTCATTTGAAACACGTCCAAGTGAGACACATAAGGAGGAGTTCGTGAATTTGTTCTGGTGATAAACTTGGACGTTCCTTCATGGTGGAGTTTTCTTGTAGACGATGTTTGAATGATAGAGCGGGCCTCTGGAATAGGGATGTTGGTTAAAAAAGTGATTCGACATCGAAACGAGTGAGAATGTCGGAGTGAAGAATATCAAACTGCTGAGTGTGTTGAATAACAAGCTGGTGAGGCCCGCGTTGAAACGATGGGTGAGAGTGGAACATCGGGTTTGTGAATCTTCGGTTGTTCTAATAAAACTGGGCATACTGAAGATGATGTGCGAAGTTTAAAATATAATGACTTGGAGAGAACGCTTGCTCGATGGAAAGAGAGAAGCTTGCCATTAATTTTCCTCTCCGTTGCTGGTGTTGGATCTCGGGAGAGTTTCTTGTAAGTGTCGGTGTTAAGAAGATGTTGAATCTTGAAATCGTATTCCTCTCGATCCATAACAACAGTCACGTTGCCTTTGTCTGCAGTCAGTATGTTAATTGAAGTATCACGTTTTCACCTGGCTACAGCTTTCTTCTCCGTTCAGCTGATACTTGTTTTTTGGAATTCCAGCTTTGGAGAGGACTTGAGTGACTTGAAAACAGATTTGGTCAGCAAAACTTTTGTCGAGTGTCCTAAGACTGGTTTCAATCCGCTGTATGATGTCGTTGATAGGAATAACCTTCGGTGCCACTGCAAAGTTTAAGCCCAAAGCTAAAACTGATTGCTCATCATCTGTCAGAAGTCGTTGACTACGATTGATGACAGCTTGCCCAAGATGAGAAGGCCTGTGTGTTTGAGGTAGACGTTTCTTGAATTTCCTCATCTGTATATTACGTTGGGTATGACGACCCTCAACAGAACGAGATACCCATTCGCGATATCTGGCTCTCCCTTATCAACAAATCGACACCTATAACTACAGCTTGCAATACACTGGGGGTATTGCACGATGATGAGCAAAATGTACCGACCAATCGGTAACATGCATTCAACAGCCAATCAGCGCCTCACAATAATCAGCCAATGATGGGTAAGGAGTTGTTATAAAAGCTGATATTCATTCGTTCCAGTTACTTCCTCCTGCGGATGGGTGGAGAATGCTGCCCGAAACGTTGAGGCCTACTTTCTTTTTGCCTTGGAGTTATTTTCTTTTTCAAGTATAAAGAATGTAAATAGCTCATACATGGTGAAAACCCTAAACCTTTTAACTTATTATTGTTGTTCCACCATGGAAACTTTTAAACTGTACTTAATATCCTTAAGGGTATAAAAGAAGACAAACGTTGACTCGTATAGTATGCTGTGTATAAAAACCCAAACCTGAACACTTGTTTGAAGTCCAGCTATGACGGACTTGAACAAATCTCCAGCACGTTCTCTTGCAACCCCACCCATCCCTCCCACAATTATCACCTTGCAGAGGCGCAGGTACGAAGGCCGGAAGTTGTGGGACCACTCCGAGAGGCAGTGTGCCTCATCGATACAGGCGAATGAAATTGGAGGTAGCTGGTTGGCAGGAGGCAAACAACCACCAAAGCCAAACCTCCCTGAACCGACCAATGCCTCGGGGGAGAGAAGCAGCGCGTGCAACTTCCCGTTCTTGGCCTAACATGCAACAATTAATCAATGTCACCATCATTATCATTACAACGGTTGTAACTTATTATAACTAATATTAATAAATTACTAATATTATTAATATTAATAATAAAGAAAAAGAAGAAGAAAAAAAAGATTATAAATCACTTTGGTTGGAGACTCACTGTTAAACGATTAACTGTTTCACTCCCATGGCAATTTGGTGTTGGGTTTCAATCGTCAAAACTACACACGTGTGGACAACGAGTGTCCCATGACACCGAAAAGGGAAGAACCGTACGTTGGGTACGACGTCCAAATTACAAATACCCGTTATCCCTCAAAAGGTTGATAACCTCACATAATGAAAACTATTCCTCGTTGATAACTGCCTTGCAGGCCCCACGAGGCCCGGTGAATGGCGGACATCCAAAAGGACGTCGGATCAAATGAAGTGCTTGAGAGGCCCCAGGTAGGAGTTCAAATAGTTTGCAATTCCAGTTTAATAGTTATCCTTACCGGTGCAATGAAATAAACTATCATTGAAATACCAACCGCCATAGATTCTATTGAGCGACTTCTCAGAGGAAAACGATTGATCGCTGATGTACCCACTAACCCATTAACCCCCTTAAGATATATCTGTCAACTCGGAGGCTGCATAACAATGCCATTTACTGGAAGGAGAAATGCTACGTCAGACATATTTCACTGCATTTTGGAATAATACTGAGGAACAGACTCCACGCGGCTGGCGCAGATCACAAATGGAAACCACGTTGACCAAATGAATCGAGATGGAAAGAATGTGTAAAAATGGTATCAGGGTGAGACCAGGGGGATAAAAGACGCACCTTCTGCACAACGGCCTCACGCTGTTTCTTTGTCATGTTGGAGTGCAGACAGGCAGCTCGGAGTCCAGCTGGTAGGCCGGATACCTGCAAGCACGGACGCAAAGGCCGACATGATAAAGCTCGTGCAGTTACACTTAAGGCCCGGTCACACCTTGACGTTTTAGCCAGCGATGGCAAAGTGTTAAAATTTATGTAAAACGCTGGCTTACGTTGAACTTTTGATGTTTTTTTTTTTAAAGATTCAGACGTATTCATAGCGACTTGGTCTTATGTATAACGCATTGGTAACTACACAGAACGTTTCGTTGTGTTATAGATAACTTATACCAACGAATGCTGAACCTGTTGTCGGCCTACACAACCGATGCCCAACGATAGTCTAACTCAGGCATAGCGCGTTGCACGCATCGCCGACGATGTCGTGACGTAGCCTATTAAGAGGCTGACGCACAATGATTCGAATCATAACTGCCGTAGAAATGGAAGGGTCAACATCGCGGTCACACCTTGGCGATCTTGCCAGCGTATGCCGACGTAACAAAAAGTGTGTCTAAAACGTTGGGGCACGTCGAATACGGTATGAGTAAGTTTGGTATGCGCGAGTAGAACGCTAAATACGCTATCATAAGTCGTAGTAAGTAGAGTACGTCAAGAAAATTGAACATGTTCAAAATTTTACGACGTACTCTGCGTATGACACACGTTCGCATGCGATGGGGATAAGTTTTACACACGATATGTGAACGCTTACACACGTCCACAAAGGCTACTTATAAGCTACTCATAAGTCGAAACACGTCGCAGTAATGTCTTTTTTACGCGAAACTTATTTCTAACTTATGTTTGACGTGCTTTGAACCAATTCTTTACGTAGTCCCAACACACATCGACGTATGTAGACGTATTCCAATGACGTCTTCCGGTCGACAAAAATAAATAAATTAACGTGTTTCTAGCTTACAACTGCCATATAAAAACGTGTTCCCAGTGGTTTTGGGAATTGGTATATAAAAATGGTGTTCATAAAAGGGGAACCCAACAGTGTTTTCGAGTCCTTTTTGAGTCGATGTCCATGTCATCAGTATCAGTATCAGTATCAGTATTAGTATTAGTAGTAGTCGTAGTTTGTTCATGTTGGCAGTAGTAGGTGGGTGTGAGGGGGAGGGTGTGGGTTATGATGGATCGTCCTTGCGTCCGCGTGTCCACGGGTAGGTTCATCGGCTGCCACTCAACGATTTAAATGGCTGCATCTCCACTATTGAAAGTAGACGCTTGCGCTCAACAATTGGATTTTTTTTTACACTCAACGACTTTTAAACGGTACCACTCAGCTAGTTTCATTGTTTACAATGAACGATTTAAATTGCTGTCACTCGCCTTTGTTTTTTTTTTTGTTTTTTTTTGTTTTTTTTTGACGCTGGGGTTTGGAAATTTGAAGCGTTTCTTCTGAACGTGTTAAAACGCTCAAACTCGACTATTTTAAATAGACGCTGCCGATGGACAATTGGAATCATAGCCAAGCTAGACATCGAAGTGTGAACATCCTCGTCATGCCGAAGAAAAGTTTGAAGAATGCTGCAAATAAGTGTCCTGGCCGTGGCCGTGGACGCTGACGCAAGGACGATCCATTATACCGACGTCTTTCAGCCTATGAGTAACTTAAAAGTAACGTCTGTCGACGTGTGGCAACGATCGCGTAACGTGCCAACAACACGTTAATCATAGGTAGGAAATAAGTTTCGGGTACTCTAAACATTACCTCGGCGTGTCTCAACTTATGATTAACTTACAAGTAGCATGTGTTGACGTCTGTCAACGATCGCAGACCGTGCCTACAACTTGTGGCCAGCGTAGAGGAACGTGTGAGTCATACGCCGGCATACGTCGTGAAATTTCAAGCATTAAAAAATTTGAGGACAACCGAAAAGTACAACGTTTAAAGCCAACGTACAACGACGTATGGCAACGTACTACGACGTATGCCAGCGTGCTCTCAATGTTATCAAAACTTACCCATAACGTATTCAACGTGTGCCAGCGTTTTAGAAAAAAATTCAAAAATCGGCATATGTTGGCTAAAACGTCAAGGTGTGACCGGGCCTTAAACAACATGCAGATTGTACCTAATATCCGTACGATTATGGCACATGTTCTTCCTGCATAAGTAAAGGTTTCAGTGCTTTTTCACCTCCATCCTCCCCTCAAAAATAAAAACAATCTCACAGCAAGGCATCAGGCAAATATTGTGTAAAATTTCGTCCATTATATGCAGTGCCCTCCATAAGTATTGGAACAGTGAAGTCAAATTTGTTGTTTTTATATAGTCAAGAAATTTGGATTTGAGATCAAAAGATGAATATGAGGAAAGAGCACAGAAGCTCAGCTTTTACTTCTTGATATTTCTATGCATAATGTTTCACCATTGTAGAACAATAACACTTTTTATGTTCAGTCCCACATTTTTGGTAAGCATAAGAATTGTAACAGATTAACTTAAAGTCAAAAATTACCCCCGTGTGGGGGTAACGGTCATCTCTATAATGTTTTTAACTATCATAATTGATGAACCGTTGCCAGATATCTCCTAAAATGACAGACTAGATAGGTTTTGAAAATGGCGACTTTCACAACTTTCGTGACCTTGACCCTGACCTCGAATCCGGGAAAAAAATGTCGTTGGGTATCACTCATCCACCTCTACCCACATACCAAATTTCATCAAGATCGGAAGTAAAAAGTTTTCTTTGTACCGGGAAGTGTTTTTGACCATCTTCCAGGTTACGTGGCGGCCAAAGGGGAGGGATATTCAAAAATCTGTCCGGTTAGATACAAGATAATATTTTTTACTATCATAATCAATAAACAGTTGCCAAATATCTTGTAGAATGGCAGACTAGATAGGTTTTGAAAATGGTGATTTTTATAACTTACGTGACCTCGTGACCTTGAACCCGGACAAAAGTTGTATCATTGTGCAACACTCATCGACCTCTACCCACATACTAAGTTTCATCAAGATCGGAAAGAAAAATTGACGAACGAACGGATGTACGTACGGACGGATATGGTCCAGCTTTATTAGGTCATCTCGGTAGAGATGACCTAATAAACGTAGTGTAATAGTTAGTATTTGGTTGCAATCCCTTGCTTGCAATAACTGTATCGAGCCTATGACCCGTTGACATCACCACACTCTTGGTATCTTCCTTTGAGATGCCTTGCCAAGCCTTTACTGCAGCCATTTTCAGCTGTTTGCTTTGTGCGGTTTCTGACTTTAGTCTCCTCTTCCGCAAGTGAAATAGATGCTCCATTGGATTAATGTCAGGTGATTGACTTGGCCAGCCAAAAAGCAAAGGACAAAACCAAGACAAGACATTCTCAGCTCTTTTATGTGTGAACAATCAATGCAACAAGACACACTTGAGCAATAATAAACACTTGTCAGTCATTTGTTCCAATACTTGTGCTTGCCGTACCTAAAACGGGGTGACTGAAAACAGAGTGCGATTGTTCCACAATGGAAAAGCATACACTGTTGGACCCCGCGATTTGTGGGGGATAAGTTTCTGGAAAATGCCACGAGTAACGAATCCGCGAATAGCAGGGCATTATTTCAATGGCAAAAAGGGGGGGGGGGAGATAGGTTCTCAATGTTTAGTGATTCAAGTGATTCGGAGAAAATCAAAAATGCCACGAAAAACCGTGAATACATCCGTAAAAATAAAAATAAAAAACCATGAAAACACTGTAAATACGCGAAACACAGGGCAGTGAATATCGAAACACGTCATATTATATAAACCACTAATATGTGAAACACAGGACAGTGAATATAAAAACACGTCATATTATATAAACCACTAATATGTGAAACACAGGGCAGTGAATATAGAAACGCGTCATATTATGCAAACCACTAATATGTGAAACACAGGACAGTGAATATCGAAACACATCACATTATATAAACCACTAATATGTTAAACACAGGACAGTGAATATCGAAACACGTCACATTATATAAACCACTAATACATGAAACACAGGACAGTGAATATCGAAACACGTCATATTATATAAACCACTAATATGTGAAACACAGGGCAGTGAATATAGAAATGAGTCATATTATACAAACCACTAATACGTGAAACACAGGACAGTGAATATCGAAACACGTCATATTATAAAAACAACTAACACGTTAAACACAGGACAATGAATATCGAAACACATCACATTATATAAACCACTAATACGTTAAACACAGGGCAGTGAATATAGAAACACGTCACATTATATAAACCACTAAAACATGAAACACAGGACAGTGAATGTAGAAACACGTCATATTATATAAACCACAAACACATGAAACACAGGGCAATGGATATTGAAACACGTCACATTATATAAACTACTAACACGTTAAACACAGGACAGTGAATATAGAAACACGTCATATTATATAAACCACTAACACATGAAACACAGGACAGTGAATATAGAAACACATCATATTATAGAAACCACTAAAACATGAAACACAGGGCAGTGAATATAGAAACACGTCATATTATATAAACCACTAACGCATGAAACACAGGACAGTGAATATAGAAACACGTCATATTATATAAACCACTAACGCATGAAACACAGGACAGTGAATATAGAAACACGTCATATTATATAAACCACTAACACATGAAACGCAGGACAATGAATGTTGAAACACGTCACATTATTTAACCCACTAACACACATGAAACACAGGGCAGTGAATATAGAAACACATCACATTATATAAACCACTAACACATGAAACACAGGGCAATGAATATTGAAACACGTCACATTATATAAACCACTAACACATGAAACACAGGACAGTGAATATAGAAACACATCATATTATATAAACCACTAACACAGGAAGCACAGGACAGTGAATATCGAAACACGTCATATTATATAAACCACTAATACGTGAAACACAGGACAGTGAATATCAAAACATGTCACATTATATAAACCACTAATACGTGAAACACAGGACAGTGAATATCGAAATACGTCATATTATATAAACCACGAATATGTGAAACACAGGGCAGTGAATATTGAAACACGTCACATTATATAAACCACGAATATATGAAACACAGGACAGTGAGTATCGAAACACGTCATATTATATAAACCACGAATACGTGAAACACAGGGCAGTGAATCTCGAAACACTTCACATTATATAAACCACTAATATGTGAAACACAGGGTAGTGAATATCGACCGGGCGTAGTGGCGTGCGCCTGTAATCCGGCTACTCGGAGGATCGCTTGAGGACGGGAGCTCTGCACTGGGCCGCGCTATGAGAGGGTGTAGGGCAGCCCGGAATCATGGCGAAACCCAATCCTTATCCCTGTGTCATAAGAGGCGACCAGGGTTGCGTCAGGAAGGGCATCCGGCGTAAAACCTGTGCCAAATCAGTTTGCGGATCATAACAGATGATTCGCTGTGGCGACCCCTAACAGGAGAAGCCGAAAGACAAACAACAACAACAACAACAACAACAACAACAACAACAACAGGGTAGTGAATATCGAAGCACGTCACATTATATAAACCACTAATATGTGAAACACAGGACAGTGAATATCGAAACACGTCACATTATATAAACCGTGAATACGCCGGGTCTGCAAATACCGGGGTCTGACAGTCTACATCGAAATACCAAGAAATAAAAGCTGACGTTCTGTACTCTTGCCTTATATTCATCTTTTGATCTCAAACCCAAATTTCTTGAGTAAGTAGCAATAATAACAAATTTGACTTCACAGTTTCAATACTTAAGGAGGGTGCTATTTTCTATCACAAGGGTCATCATGGTGCAGTTTGTGCATTGTGCCAAGCAAATAACGGCATGTCGGACATGTGCCATTTGAACCATTTAAAACGGTATAAATTTTGGTTAGATAATGCAATTGGTCATATAAACTAATGGCAGCTGTCGTGTCTGCTGCCCGTGGTTTTCGCAGAGTTGAAACACTGACAGAAACATGTCGATCAAGACAACAAAGTGAACAGGTAAATAATTCCATTTAACATGAGGACTGCAGGTCACGTGGATTGAGAACAAGATGATTCCGTTGGGGTTGTGAACCCGACCTGATCGTCCATGAGTGACACCAGTGGAGAGATGACCAGAGTGATTGAGCATGAGCGGCGAGCATACATGAAAGCTGGTAGTTGGTAACAAAGGGATTTACCACCTCCCGTGGAAAGAACCAGCAAGGTGGACAAGCCTGGATTGAGGGACACAGAAAGAGGAGTTCCTTCATTCCGTGCACTTGATATTTCATCACAGGTTGTGAGCTTACCCACGCTGTTACTAATGACGATGAGGTATGATCAAATAGATTTCACCATCACCAAATTGCTGCAACGATCGAGCACAAGCAATACAATCGGAATGGTTACCCGAAAGAACCCTCATGATTGCAACCTCCTGACCAGGTCGAAACTCCTCATATCCGAGCATCTGCAGTGTTTCAAACACCTCCCGGGGTGTGTCTGCAAGGAAGTACAAACACAATGGTGACTAAAGGGAGCAATTGTTTTGAAGCTTAAAAAGAAATCCATGAGAACATCCGATCCTTACATCGATTTAAAGAAACCACAACAACCCTATATCCTCGCTCGTGTGCGCGTCTTACATCACATAGAGGTTTATGCAAACACAAAGTGGACCTTACTTAGCGAGAGCCAACCATGTATCATTGAAGTTGAAGGCAATATGTAAATCATTGATGTATAAATGAACTGTAAACAACTCTTGTGTGACGTCATCAAGTGCTTCAAGCCCGTTTGGTAAACTCTACCAGTGGCGTTCAACGCCGCCTCACCCCACAATGTCCACCTGCACGAAAGACAATCTTCAATGTGGTTAAAAATAAATAAATTAATATTCATCACAAGAAAAACCAAACTATGTCACAGTTCTTTCCATCAAGAAGACAATCTGATGAGCCTGGAGGTGAGGAAGATCTCACGGTACATTTCAAAGAAGGAAAGGCCTGTGGAATGGAGTCCTGGAGAGAGATAGAGATAGAGATAGAGATAGAGATAGAGATAGAGATAGAGATAGAGAGAGAGAGAGATCTTTGCATTAGGATGCCCGTGCAGTCTCTCATTTTGACTTTAGCACAGTCACGTATTTGGCAGGAAAAGTCATTTGTCAACCTTGAAGTGCTTCGTCACTTCGTCTATCGCATCACAACTCGTTCGTCTAATAGACAAGCGCTACACCGGTGACAGAGTACAATTCCGAAATACATTTACTTCTATGGAAGTCAGATGTCGGAGAGAAACACAAATGTGCCTCGTAGGATTATTCTGACTCTTGGTGACGAGTTATCAAAAGACAAGGTAGTCAACGACGCACGTGATGCACACAAAGTTCGTGTATCGAGATAAAGGGTCACACTCTCTCGCCGGTTGTAGACATCGGAGTATTCCGAGAATGTTCCATATTACAGGACACTCTTTGTAAACCAGTGCGGATAAATTGGAGATCAAATCTCGAACCTCGTAGTCAAGGCAAACATGCAACTGGATAATATATGCTCTGGCATGTTAGGCCAAACAAAAGTGTTTTTTTTTTTGACTCGAGTAAACGTGTGTACAATTAACAGCACGCTCATGCTAACCCGATACCTGTCCACGTGCAGGTTCTCGGAGTTTATCTCATGTGTCAGCTTCTTCCTCACATCCAGGGAATGACTCTCTTCTTGGGACAAAGCTCGACTCGGCTGGTTCACTCCCTCTGAACCCACTTGGTTTAGCATTGAATCGACCCCCAACGCCGCTTGCTCGTGAACAAAACCGTTGCTGTCGTACGACCTTTTGTACGAGACGTACAAACTCTACAAGTACATAAGACCGACTGGGTGCCGTTTCCATACCTCTGAGTGAGCCGTCACTATCCAGTGAGTAGTACGGTGAGAACGGAGTGGGTGGACGAGGTGGGGAGGGTGGAGCAGGTATCGCCACTTGCCAAGGTCTATGTGGATCATTTCCACCTTCCTGCCCATCTGTAGAGAGACAGATTGCTTTCAAATCACTTTCCGAAAGGATTACAAAAGGGACATTGTGCAATTTAACATACAGTATTTTCACCTTCTCCAGGGTTCATGGAGCATGTAAATGCAGGACAATGGCATCACAAGATCTCGAAGTATGTTCACATGTGTAACTACTAGAAAGAGCACTCAGAGATTGCAGACCCTTGCCAGAACTGGTTTTGTATGGTGTTTGTGTACTGGTGTGTCATATAATAAGAAACATAATTAAAATTGCCACTTTGTAACTGCAGGCAGTGATGACCGGGTACCAAGATGTCCCGCTTTGATTGGACACCTGACCCTGACCCATGACGTTTTTCATTATTATTCAACTGAATTCAGAAATGGATTAAAACAAATTAAATTCAAATCAAAAATAAATAAATAATTCTGTCCCCCAGACCATGTGTCCGATCAAGTTGAAATTTAAAACGTGAATTCCCATCACTACTAGATCATAATTGTGAAGTTTCATGTCGATTGATTGAGCTACTATCACTCTGGTCGTGCTCAATCACTCTGGTCATCTCTCCACTGGTGTCACTCAAGGACGATCAACGGTTCCAGAGAAAACATTATTTAATATTTTCTTCAATCTAATATACCTGCAAAACCAAGTGACCTATCAATTATTCCTTAACAAACTTGTACACCCAAGGCTTGGGGAACATTTCTGTGAAATTTCCCATCAAACTGTCCAGCTGTTCTGGAGAAGACTTTTTTAGGTTTTCGGGTAATTCCAATATGGATGTCAAACAATGTGACCTATGATGTCATACGTGTGAACCTTTTCTTCCTCGTGAATAGGCGCTCATACTTGTCAAGTTTCGCCTTGATCTGATCAACCACCTCAGAGAAGAAGATTTTTGAAGGTTTTTTTGTTTTTTTAAAAACAATATGGCTGCCGAATCACGTGACCGATGACATCATGACATTTTTTACTGTGGACCCTTTTATCCCGAGATGACCCTCAAAACTCTACTCACAGATGTAGCGTTCTACATATGCAATGATGACGTCATAACGAAGGAACCCATGACGTCATAAAAAAAAAAATCACACATATTCCCCATGAGTACTTGACGTGTGCCAAGTTTCAATTTTTTCCTTGGTGCAGTTTCGGAGATATGGAGGTCCAAATATTTCCCATTTTTCCAACATGGCTGCCACACCACATGACCTATGACATCATAATTATGATTCAAACGTTCTACATGAGTAGTCACACCTTTGGTGAAAATTTCATCTCAAACCGTGAAGCGGTTGTGGAGAAAAACACGAAAGTTCTGTGCGGACAAACAAACAAACAGACCCAAACGCAATACTCTCTCCTTTGGCGAGGGAAACAAGGGTACTCGGAAGAGCGCATACCTCCGGCACGCAATGCCTGATCCAGTAGAACATATAGGGGCCCATTAGATTTTAGAGATATCGTGATATATATATATATATATATATATATATATATATATATATATATATATATATATATATATATATATATATATATATTCATATATTTCTAGATAAAAAAATATATATTGTTGCGAATTCGTGCCCGCCGGCGTGCGATCAGCCGCTCGACTCTAATGGCGGCCGCCTCGCCCACCGGAACGGACAATTCAGTCGTGACCCTCTCGGAACAACGCCGGGAGCCAGTAACGGGTGGGCGTTTAACCTCACCACGATCGTGCCAATTGCCCACCCGCGCAGGATAGGGTTGCTCGCCAAATTTGATCTACCTAAGTACCTGCGCGAATGGTTGACCGGGCGATCGTACCACGCCACAGGCTGACTCCGGACACGAACTGCTTAAGCGATCCGTTCCGTGCTACAGTGATAACCGAGCGGTGTTATCGTCGGCCTTGACGGTTCCGATTAATTACCGGGATATTGAACCCACTACGAACCCCTTACGTGATGCAAGATGGAGGGTCAATAAAAAAGGAAAAGAGACGAAGCAGAGCGGGAACATTTCAACAAGCAAGCATTTTTATTCACACACACACACAGACAAGCACATATCCACAGCCATACAGTCAAAATGCACATAAAAAGCAAAGGAAGAGTTAAAACCGAATACGCGTACACACGGCAACACTTAAATAGTTCTATTTGACGGATGGCGCCAACACATTTACACAAAAGCAAAGGAAAAAGAAAGAAAGTCGCGTCTTCCCTCTTTTTGGCTGGTGAGTCCCTCTCCCACGACCGTCAGCGTGGTCGCGCCTGGCCCCGACCTCTCTCGCGGCCGGCGAACCCTCTCCAGCACCCCCCGTCCGGACGCGCCGGTCCACCTCACAACTGGCGCTGCCGCGTCTCCCGTCCGTGCCTTCGTGACAGGGCCGCTCGCCAAGCCGCAGGCGCAGGACCTCTTCCCTCGACAAGACAAGCAGACCGGAAGCCTCGAAATCCAGACTCTCGAACCAACTCTCGACCAACCGAAGACCAACCCTCGACCAACTCTCTCCAAGGTCTGTCCTGTCTGCCTTTTTTTGTAGCGCGGGGCTCCGCCCTTCGCTCCACCCCGTTTTCGGCTCCACCTTCCTTCGAGAAGGTTCCCGAAAAGGGGCGTTCCCTCACGCTCTCCCTCCACCCCACCCCGTGCGGGGGCCGGGGGAGTCAGTTTCCCCCAAAAAGAGGCCCCCACCTTTTCTCACCTTTGACCCCCGGCTCGGATCGCATCTCCCCCACACCGAGCGTGGAGAACTCAAACGGGAGAAACAGGCGGGAAAAGCCCACCGAGCATCGTTGTAGGTTTTTGTTTGTTCCTCCGCGGAGATCGTAACCGCACGGGGCCTGTTGAATGGCGAGTGGCGAAGATGTGGTAGTGTAGATGGTGGAGGTGGCGTGGTTGTAGTGTGGTTGACACTGTGGTGGGGATGGCGTGGTTGTTGAGATGCTGTTTGTTTGAAATAAAAGATAGAGAAAGAAAAACGACTAACTCAAAGCGTCGCAGCCCGGATGGATCACATAAATTCCCTCCATACAACGGGTTTGGGCTAAGTACACATGTACCTATGGAGATATATCACCTGAGGGCCCTTTATGGTGTAATGTGAATTTCCACAGCCATAACACTACCCCCTCCCCTTTTTACAGACTCGTCCCGAGTCGTCAAATTCTCGTGTGCCATCATGCGTCATTCTCCCATAGTACGTTTTACCTACGGATCCCTGAGTGCGACATTCAGTGTATTCGTGTCCCCAAAATAAATAACCTGAGGGGTGAGTAACTAACTAACAAACACACTCATACAGATGACTTAAATAAAATTGCCGGCGCAAGACAGACATGCCGGGGGCGCACTCATATTTACAGTACATCTTAACCTTAACTTACAAATTTTACACTAAATCATGGCCCAGGATCAATGGACTCTGCAAAGAGAAAGCAGTTAGCAGGGAGCCAGGCTGCTCGCATGCAGTCTCTGGCTCAAGCAATGCAGGTGACAGGGAACGTGGCCGGCTGCTCGCACGCAGTCCAAGGCCTCCCCCTTTTAAAATGAACACAGTGAACCACAACGGTACATGGGCTGCACAAACGCAGTCTCCGTGCCAGCCCAAGTGGCACACGCAATGAGCACAACGGATGGATGGACGGGAACACAACAGGCCGCATGGGTTGCTGGTGCAGTCCCGTGTTGCAGCTGCCATCAGAGCAGTCCCTGCAAATTTGTGCGAGGATCCCGGCGCACATGGCATTGAACAGGGGAGGGGGGGCAAATGCAAAACAGAACGGGGCAAAATTACAAGGGCAACAGGCATGGCATGGCAAAGGCAGCAGGCAAACACAGCCTGCAGAACAAGGCTGTTGCAGGCGAACACAGCCGGCGGACGATCCGACCGGCACAGGCCTTGCAGAAAACAGCTGCAGACGATCCAACCGGTTCAGGCCTCGCAGCAAAACAACAGCCAGCAGATGAAGTTGGCCGGCACCTTGCCTTGAGATGGAGGTTGGTGGAGGGAGTGCGGTGGTGCTGGCCACTCGGAAGGCGAGCTCGGACCTACCGACCTGTCTCCCTCTCACCTATCGCCATGCCTGTCACTGTCCATACCCACTCCCTTAATTTGTCAAAAACCAATTTAGCCCCAACTTATTTTTATGTTTTACCCTTACTTCCCCACTATAATTCGTCCCCTAACCCCCTTTATCGCCATTGTTCGGCTAACCTCCTGTCTCCGAGCCTACTCCCAACCCCTACGTTCCCTTCCTGGAGGGGGATAAGGGAGAGCTAGCGTCCTGTGTCGAGGCCCAACGAAGCCTCAGGATGTCCTCCCCAGACTTCAGCGATCTAACCAAAAGTGGGTCCAGCAGCCCACAACGAGAGCGAAGGGATGGATGGTGCGGAGGGGTACACTTCCTAATCTACCCTAACCATTAACTCTTAAACTACCCAGGGCTTTCAACAAGTGCCTCTCGCTTAAACTATTGGTTCTATCAACCCAGATTCCCGTCACCTGTGTTGGTGTCCTCTCAAATTTCGGGCCATGCCCTCTAATTTTCTCTCCGTGCCCTCACACGGTCTCATGGCTGGGACGCGTGGCTCCCTTGGCAGGCACTACCCTCTGCCGATTCTCCTACGATGGCACCCCCAGGCACTACACTGCCTCCGAGCCTACCAGCTCCCTAAACACTGGGGAGTGCCCTCCCTGGCGACTCCCCTGAAACGCTCACGTGGCAGGCTGGCTTCCCGGGCCCCTTTCCGAGGGTCACCCGTGCCCACAACACTGCCCACGCAGCTAACGGCGCCCCGGGCCCCCGCATCATGCGGGCGCACCCGTGTCCACTACGCTATCCCGGCCCCCCATGGGCCCTTGGCCTACCACGGCCGACTAACCCGGTGCCCGGGGTACCCACTCAGCGATACTCACCTTTCACAGCCACGCTCCCAGCCCGTCAACAGGGCTCCTGCACCCCTCCAAACAGGTTTCGAGCCTACTTCCCCACCAACAGCAAAACGACCTCCATTTTGTCAATTTGACTAATCCCCTAACTCACATTATACTGACCCCAGGGTCTCTTGGGTGGGAATCACTCCTCCCCACAATCACTCATCACACCATGCATTTCACATTCACTCCATATACTCAGACCCGCTGGCCTCTCACTCACTCAACATGTTTCCACTTCACTCTTCAACTCTCACACTCCATCGCTGAACTCGGCCATCCTTCTGACGAAATCCCCTAACTATCTCGTGCTCCCCCGTTGTCCCTTACACTATAGCACATTCCTTTTACCACTACGTAGCTAAGCTACGTCCCCGCTACATATCCACAAATCTGTCACTGTCCTCAAATATTATTTCCCATCTTCCATCCCAAATTTAAACTGCATCCCTCTACCTAATCCATTCCACGGGCCCCATGAGGACTTATCCCTGCCCCATGGAGCCGGTCTAGCTAACTCTAACCCTTCCCCCCAACTAGCTGTATCCTGTGCCCTGGCCAAGGGGTCTTCCACCCCTGCCCAGGGAATCCTGTTCACCCGAAGCGAGGCTTGCTTTTTTTTTTTTTTAAATGCGCCACCAGCGCGGAAACTCACAACCTGCACTCTTTCCCGTGACGTCATGGCAGCTGTTCGTGCTTGACACACCTCGTCCCTTCTCGGACGGTACCATCCGGCAGGGATTCAATCCCCTCCTGCCGGATTACAACCATGCGTGCAACCATGACGTCACCCTGCGCATTCAAAAGCAAGCCTCGCGTTTCGAGGGGCTCCCCACACGAACACATGTGCTCTGCCCGTCGGAGCTTTACACACGCTCGCGTGATGAACCCGTCTGGTCCAAATCCGTTGTCCAGCCTACCTTCTGTCCGTCCGCAGGATCGGCAAATCCACCGCGTGAGTTTGCGGACCGGGCTTCACTTCCGCAGGCGTGCACGTGGCGGCCTCGCGCGCGCTGCCGTGCAAACCCGGCACGGTCCCCAATGCAGCTACGGCCACTTCTCGGCCTTTGTCCACAGTCAGGCTCCGTCGTCGTCGCACTCTCGGGCTCAAACTTCCACGTGCCACGACGCTCACACACCTCGAGATGCAAACAAATGCAATTGCGCCATACAGTCATCACCATTCCTCCACTGCTCCAAGGCCTTCGATACTTGTGTCTGAAGCCTGCCAATGCATGCGCCAGTCTCCTGCCACGCCTGCCATGACCCCGTGGTTTGAAACAGTGGCTGGGAGCACCCGCCTCGTGTCGTGCCGTTAGTTGCGCTAATAATAGCAGCTCGCTCCGTGTTGCGTTGAGATGCGGCAGCGCCGCTATTTTGCGACTCCTTTTGCCAGCAAAGTTCGTGCTCAGTATAGGGTGAGCGGCCCCACTGATTAAAATTAGTGGTGGGGTCATAAAAAGAACCGTCCCGGGCCATGGATCCTTCATTCAAACACATTTCTAATCCACCCTGCACCGTTCGCCTTGAAAAGCCATCTTGT
>NC_140967.1:105409138-105429138 GCF_056783735.1 Eptatretus burgeri | reverse complement strand
GTATTGTTCTTGCAGAGACGTCACCAATTCACTTGAGCCAAGTCTCAAGTCTTTGATGACAAATCTCGTTTCAAAATTCTTAAATATTAGCTGTTAGCAGGGGCAACCCGGCACTGCTCTGGCTGGGTGTGCTTCTTCCGGCGGTGGTTTTGGCACGTTGGACATTGAAAAGTGATTTTTTTTTTTTTATTTTTTTTATTTTTTTTATTTTTTTGTATACCTTGGTCGAGGCTCGTATGAGAGCTAACACACAACTCACAGCAAGGAGGCATGAGACAAGAGGGGCGGGAGTGGAAGGGACAAAACATTGGGGAACAGACACAGGTGAACTGTGGAAGGGAGAGGGATGGGGATGGGACGGGGAACATGGCGAGGGGAAGATGGACATTAAAGGGACTTTCAGGAAGGAAAGCAGGAGAATTGAAGGGAGTGGGCTTGGGTGGATTGTCGGGGGTAGAAAAGATCGAGGATTTGGATGGGGGAAGATAAGAGGTGGTGGTGAACAGCTGTTTTGAAAGCCTGGAGGGAAGAATGGGAAAGAATAGAGTGAGGAAGTTTATTCCAAAGGCGGGAAAAAGAGGAATGAAAGAGTGAAGATGAGCAGTGATTCGTGATTTTGGTAGTTTTACCAGAAGGGGGTTGTTGGCGGACCTTGAGCGCCCTGTGGAAATGTGGTTGGGACAAATCACAGAGAGAGCAGGGGGGGCAAGGCTGGAGAGGAGTCGGTAGAAGACAGAAAGACCACCGACCAACCTGCGGTGATTGAGTGAGAGGCCCAAAGACTCAGCTTCATTGCGGGAGATGCCAATGATCTTAAAAGCCCTGGTTTCGACAGCGTGAAGTCGAGAAAGGTGGGAGGCAGGAGCACCAGCCCAGAGGGGAGAGCAGTACTCCATCAGGCTACGGACAAAAGCTTTGTAAGTGGTCAGGAGCTCAAGAGGGCCGAGGAAGGACTTTGCACGACGGAGGATTCCCAGTCGGCGACTGGCTTTTGAGGCAAGGTTGGAAATGTGACTTTCCCAGGAAAGGTCATGGCAGATAGTGAGACCCAGAAGCTTGAAAGAAAAGACTTCTTCCAGAGGATTGTTGAGAAAGTGGATGGGGAGGTTTTGTAAACGGTCCTTTCGAAGAGACGTAGTGAGAGTGTGAGATTTGTCTGGATTGAAAGACATGTTCCACGTGTTGGACCAGTTTGTGATTTTATCCAGATCTGCAGTGAGCGAAGAAGCTGCTGCTTGCCGGTCTGAGGGATGACAGATGGTACGGCAGAGGGTGGAGTCATCGGCAAAGAGAAATAGAGGATTTTCCAGAGAGTCCGAGAGATCATTGATGAAAACCAGAAAAAGAACAGGGCCCAGAACGCTACCTTGAGGAACTCCAGCCTGCACAGGAAGAGGGGATGAAAGAACTCCATTTAGGGCCACACGTTGACTGCGACAGGAGAGGAAGTCTGCGAGCCATGAGTGGAGATGGCCTTGAATACCATGGGAAGAGAGTTTGGTGAGTAGGGCAGGGTGCCAGACTGTGTCAAAAGCACGTGATATGTCCAGGGATACGGCTCGGATTTCCTGTCTGGCATTGAGGACCTCCATCCATTGATGGGAGAGCAGAAGCAGCATATCCAGGGTAGAGTGACCTGGTCTGAAACCAAATTGATGATTGGAAATCAAGCCATTGGAGAAGAGGAAGGATTTCATGTCTGAAGCGATGATGGATTCCATAACCTTGCTGATGATTGGGAGAAGGCTGATTGGTCTATCGTTACAGGGATCTGTTTTTGCACCTTTTTATGCAGGGCAGTGATGTTAGCAGATGGCAGATGACCTTGGGAAAATGAGAGGGTGAATAGAACAGAGAGAGGGTGAGCAAGAGCAGAAGAGCAGGCTTTGAGGACACGTGGGCTGATGCCGTCTGGACCGGTTGCAGAATCTGACTCGAGGTTTGAAAGCAAGCTCTCCACCTTGTCAGGAGAAAAGGATACAGAGTCCAGGGACAGTTGGGTGCGACTGGGTAAAGTGGGTAGAGATAGAGATGGGTTTGGGACACAAGATTTAGCTGCAAACACCGAGTTTAGACATTCAGCTTTATCACGTGTGGAATCAGCAGTGCGGCCATTTGAGGTAAGGGAGGGGATGGAGGGGGAACATACACCAGAAACAGATTTGATTAAACGCCACCAGGATTTTGAGGAGGGAGAGAGGTTTGAGAGTTCAGACTTGAGATGAGAAAGATGTTGTTTTCTGGCTCTCCTGAGGGTAGCTACACACTTGTTCCGAGCTTTGTGGAAAGAACTGAGATTGCCCTCAGTTGGGTTTGCTTTCCATGAGGCAAAGGCAAGTTGTTTCAGGACAACTGCCTCGCCACAAGCTTCAGTAAACCACGGGCGGGAGGAAGGGTAAGACAACTGAACACGAGAGGGGATAAATCTGTGCATGAGGGAGAGCAAGTTTCTTTGAAAGAATTCCCAGTTGTTGGAATTGTTGCCCTCATGGCTTTTACCTGTTACCTGCGAGCCGGCGGCAGCACTGCCTGACCCCACGTATACACTTTATAGCAGCCTTTGGTGGCCTCAAAATGGATGTCCAGGAAAAAGTGGGGTAGCTTAAAACCTTACCCACATTCTGAAGTACCTACACCCAAAATTTGGAGTCTCAAGGTGCTCGGGTTCAGCCGTGAAAGAATAATGTACAAACGCACAATTGAAACTACAACGGGCACTCAGTAGAGCGCATACCTTCGCCGCCGCTACTTTTTTCTGGGCACATTTGAAAAACGTCATTCAAAAACGTCCATGACGTCACAACCATCAGTCCGATGGACGTAAAATTTGGTGTTTGACGTCATTGAGGGCAGTCCAACAAAATGGAATGATAAACACTGAAAAAAATCGAAAGTTTAAAAATGACGTCATCTTGTGACGTCATTTTGACGCACTTCCAATGACGTCACTACCAAATGCGGACTACCATCCTGAAAGCTCTTATTTCACGGAACATTTTAACGTTGGTTGCATGTCAATAGCTCTATTAGATCTGAAGTTATGCCTACAAGTATATTTTGACCTTGAGTGTGACCTTGACCTTGACCATAGAGTTAATTTGCAAAACCTCTTCATAAGTAAGCAGATATTTTGGTACTGATCATAATGCCTGGATTTGGGACAATTTCCTTTACAAATTACATAGATATTTGAATATAAAATATCAGGACATTTTAGCCACAATTGAAAAACGTTATGTTCAAACATCATTGACGTCATAACGGTCAGTCCGAACGACGTCAAATTTGGTGTGTGACGTCCTTAAGGTAAGTCCTACAAAACGGTATGATCAAAACTGATGAGGTCGAAAATTGAAAATTTACGTCATCTTGTGACGTCATTTTGATGCACTTCTGATGACGTCACGTCAAATCTGACACCACGTACCCGAAAGGTATTTCGTCATGGAACAATATGGCGTTGGTTGCATGTCAATAGCTGTCTTATGAAGGAAGTTATGCTCAAAAGTTTGTTTTTGACCTTTTCATGACCTTGACCTTGACCTTTGACCCGATCGCTCCCAAAATCTAATCAAATCGTCCTTGGATAATCACGAATCATCCCACCAATTTTCATGCAATTTGGTTTAATACTTTCTGAGTTATGCGAATAACAAACACACATATTCACAAATAAATAAATACACAGCGACCAAAACATAACCTTTCGCAGAATGCGAAGTTAACTATATGTAAAGATTAGTTATTTGTACCATTTATTAAAATCAATTATGCAGCTTATCCAATGCAAAGATGTGTGAAAAGATCATTTCTGAAATCTTAATACTTTGTAGAATTTGCAACCAATTTTGTCACAGCTCTGGACGAAAGAGCTTTCACGTGTTCTTTGAGCTGGAGCCGGCCATTGGCTTGCTGGCCTCTTTCACGCCATAATGCGTAGGCTCGGCGGGTCAAGGTAGGCCTTTACTTTTTACCAAAAATAAACTTACTTCTCCGGATGAGTTGTCAGGTGACGAATGAAATTCGACGTCGTCGAAGAGCCATCAGATATTTTTTACCTCATGTTAGACAAACAGCACTTCTTTTCATGGCCAAATTCTCAAAAATGTTTATATCGCAACAAGATCACTTTTGGAACATTTGTCGCCATCATGAATGAATTGAAAGCACGTATGTACGGCCAGATGATCGGCCATCAGCGTAATCGTGTAAGGAATGAATGGGTAAGGGGATTTTCATGACGAACTTGTGTATTTACGTTAACATGAAATGTATAACTTCGGTTGTTGTCTTTTAAGAAACATTTTCTATGCTTTCCTTTGAAAAAGATAAGCTGCGACATAACTTACAATTATTGACAAAGTTGAAATAATCTACCGATACATTTCAATCATCACAGAATCTTTTTATACAAAAGGGTTTTACTCGAGAAGTACTTGTTATTCAATTTTCCAGTACTTAATGACCTTACTTTTCGATATGTATTATGCATTAAGAAACCAATGCTAAACGTATTCAGCCATCAAAATCCCTTGTATGTAAGGATAATTGGTGCAATGCATAAAGGAAGCGCGTCTTGTTCATGTTGGGCTTGGAGTCACCTCACTCGGACCAGCCATGGAAAATATGGAACGGTATGCGACCCGGCAGCCGTGAGTGCTGCACATACACACGTACACGACAAACGTCGTCATTTACCGAACTGTGCACGCTGACGACTGAAAATCATTGACCAGATAGTAATGATTAGTTCAAGTCGGGGTTACGTTCCTGGAAAACACGACTTAAACTGATCAACTCTTTCCCATGAAAATTAACAAATACAGGAGATCCCTTCCAGCACTCCCACACTCCATGTGTAAAGTCTTAATAAATTACAAATTTTACAATTTAATGAGGAAGAATAATACTAAATAATAAACCGTCACCCGCAGGGTGACCCGTATCTTGCCAAAAGGTGACCACGTGTGACTTCTTTAAGGTCACGCTGAGGTGAACAGAGCTGCTATCCACCAGGAGAGACTCCTTGAGGAATATCTGCCGACGAGAGATTCCGATGAGAATCGTTCTACAGAGTAACCATGAAAAATATGTGTTTGCCTCATAACGTCACCAAATGACGTCATAACGTCTCAAGCTTGACATATCTAGAAAGCACTCATCGAGGTGTTCAATTTGAGGTACTACACGATATGGTTCCTAAAACTTGAAAATTTGACCTTGGGGTCAAATATGTTTGACCTCAGGTGCTAACCATGAAGGTCAAGGCCAATCGCCACCAAAAACTAATCAGTTGAGCGCCAGTCCATATACTACATTCCCATAAAGTTTGGAGACGATTCGATTAAAATTACTCAAAAAATAAGGGTTTCGTTGACTCCCCTGATTTGCGACAAAGTGACCTTGACCTTCAAAATTTTTTGCGCTGAAAGGGACCTCTATCGGCCTCTGATATGCGAAGTTATAAAAATTTCCAATGATAACTGTGCTCTGCAGAGTGATTTATACGTGATTACAGACAAAAATAAAAAATAAAAACATGAAGATCAAGGCCAATCGCCACCAAAAATTAATCAGCTGAGCGCCAGACCATGAACTATATTCCCATGAAGTTTGAAGACGATCCGATCAAAATTACTCAAAAAATAAGGGTTTCGTCGACTCCCCTGATTTGCGACAAAGTAACCTTGACCTTTGACCTTGACTTTCAAAATTTTGTGCGCTGAAAGGGACCTCTATGGGCCTCTGATATGCGAAGTTACAAAAATTTCCAATAACTGTGCTCTGCAGAATTTTTTATACGTGATTACAGACAAACAAAAATAAATAAATAAATAAATAAAAACATACAAGCTGACTAACATATCTTGCAAAACCTTCGTTTTGGCAAGATAATAAAGGAAAGTAAGTACAAGTTGTATTTACATAAAAATAAAATGTACTCCTCCGCTGTCCCTAGATGTGTGGATCTCAAACATCTGAGGTCTCCGCTTCAAGCCGACCGATCTCTGAATCCAGGCCACTGCTGATAAACCGGACATCAGCTTAACAGAATCCTTCCTCCCACAGGACATCCCTGACTCTTTAGTGTCTCCTCTGGTTTGATTGATCTGAACCACATCTTGGCAGCGGAGTTGCACTGCACATAAAGAACTCCATTTCTCATTCTCTGCGTATGGCTCTTACACCTCCCAAACCCCAGGAGTAAACTTGACAAAAACCACAGTTAAAACAAATTGGACATTTTGTCAATTTGTTATCCATAATCTCATAATAAAGGTTTCTTGAAGATTTAATGACAAAAATTCAAATGGTAAAAAGTTATGGCAAGGACAGGCACATTAAAGCTCAATCTATAATAATAAATGTCTGTAGCAGTGTGTCTGTCAGTCAGTCAGTCAAGCAGACATTCAGTGTGTCTCCTTAACTCCAAAACCATGAAACCTAGCATCATGAAACTTTGCGTGCATACTAAGAGAAGTGCATGGTGGTGCAAAAATGAAAATTGGGTGTTTGGGTAAATTTAAACACCCCTTGTGAAGATAATTTAGGGGGAGCTTATCACAAAAAAAAAAAAAACACAACAACAAAATAAGCCTTACCAAGATGGCAACCTAGTGTTGGCTTAGCGGTTAGGGTGGTGGCTTGGGATCCTAGAGTCCTGAGTTTGAGCCCTGTTGGCTACTGAATTAACACCAGGTGATTGACTCAGCCTGTGATTCTTCTGAGGTCGGCGAAATGAGCACCAGTATACTAGTAATAGGGGCACTGCATCAGCGGCATAGCCACGCCCCCAACCAATGATGGAACCAGCAGCCAAAAAGGCAGCACATGATGGGAACCAAGATGGCAGCATGCCGTCTTGTTCAGCCCTCTGTCAGCTCACTGTGGTCTAAAGCCGCCATTTTGTTCGGCCTGCTCAATACTGCCTTAACTTGGAACAGGTTGCAATGGTTTAATATATATATATATATATATATATATATATATATATATATATATATATATATATATATATATATATATATATATATATATATATATATATATTGTTGCGGATTCGTGCGCCCGCCGGCGTGCTGACGGCCACGTAACTCGAATCGCGGCACGTCGCCCACCGGACGGACAATCCAGTCGTGACCCTCTCGGACTAACGCCGGGAACCAGTCACGGGTGGACCTTTCGGTCTCACCGCGATCGAGCCAATCAGCCCCCGCGTGGGATAGGGTTGCTCGCCAAATTCGACCTACCTAAGTACCCACGCGGAGGGTAGACCGGGCGATCGCACCTCGCCGCAGGTCGACTTCGGACACGGGCCACTTAAGCGACCCGTTCCGTAACTCACTTTATACTGACCCCGGGGTCCCTTGGGCGGGAGTCACTCCTCCCCCCAATCACTCATCGCACCATGCATTCCCCATTCACTCCACACACACAGACCCGCTGGCCTCACTCACTCAACAAGTACTCACCTCACAACTCACCAACTCACACACCGCTGAACTCTGCTATCCTCCTAACTACCTCCCCTAACTAACTCGTGCTCCCACGTCGTCCCTTATATTACAGCACGTTCCTTTTAACACTACGTAGCTAAACTACGTCCCCTCTACACATTCATAAGTCTGTCCATGTCTCCAAATAATTCATTTTATTTCCCAACCTAAATCTGGCTACAATCCCTCTAACTAATCCATTCCACGGACTCCATGAGGACTTACCCCTGCCCCATGAAGTCGGTCTAACTAAGCTAACCCTTCCCCCTAACTAGTTTCCATCCTGTGCCCAGGTCAAGGAGGTCTTCCACCCCTTGCCCAGAAATCCTGTGCACCCGAAAGTGAGGCTTGCTTTTTTCTTTTTTTTCCCATGCGCATCACCAGCGCGGCAACTCGCGCACTTTGCACCTACCCGTGACGTCATGCAGTTGCACGTGTTCCTCGTCCCTCCTTGGACGGTACCATCCGGCAGAGATACCCCTCCTGCCGGATTCCAACCCCACGTGCAGCCATGGCGTCACCGTGCGCATAAAAAAAACACAAGCCCCACGTCTCGAGGGGTTCCCCACGCGAACACATGTGCTTTGCCCGTTGGAGCTTTACACACACGATCGCGTGGAGAACCCGGCCGGTCCAAATCCATTTACCTGCCTAAACTTTGTCCGTCCGCGGGATCGGCAAATCCACCGCGTGCGTTTCCGGACCGGGACTTCACTCTCGCAAGCGAGCACGTGGTGGTCTCGTGCGTTGCACAGCACGAACCTCGTGCTCACTGCTGGGTGAACCCGGCACGGTCCCGGAAACAACTACAGCCGCTACTCGGCTTTCTCTCCTCTGTCGCCGTCTCCGTCTCCATTCCACACACGCATACCTGCGTGTTACGACGCACACAGTCCACACCATTAAACTCACACCGGGAGACGCGGCTGCGTGCTCCCGCATGCCAACCGACATCTCCCTCTCATACCGCTCTCTCACACACACGGTCTCCCTTGCACACAGCGACCTTGCACACGGCCGTTCACTCACGCGTGCCTCACTACTCACACAAACCATACTACTTACACACGCGGGGGCACTCACCCGCGGTTCCTCATCCACACTCCGTGCCTCACTCACACACGCGGGGGCACTCACCCGCGGTGCCTCATCCACACTCCGTGCCTCACTCACACACGCGGGGGCACTCACCCGCGGTGCCTCACTCACACTGGCCGTTTCATCCACACACGGCGTGCTGGGAAGCACGCACTCCGGCACCATCGCCACCACACCACTCACACACGGGGTCGCTTCCACACACGGGGACGCACTCACGCCTTGCACCACACACACAGGGACAACCACACTGGGGATTCGTGTCCCCACAAGGGTCTCCGGGGCCTCTATACCCCCCAAGCTCTCCGTGCACCCGTCCACAGCACTCCTCCCCTCAACCTCGCAAAGCACGACCGAACTCACCTGGTTGTGACTCGCCTCAAGGGGGCATACTCCCTCCCCTCGTTCCTGGAGGAGGCCATCCAGGTGCTCGCACTGGGTCTCCACCCAGTCCGCCAGCTCACCCCCATTGTCCTCCACTACTTCCGTGTGTGTGTGTGCGTCACTCACCCCGTCTTCATCGTGTTGTCTCTATTTTTTCTGTCTCCCGTGTCTCTATACATTTATAAGTTTCTGTCGTCGTCACCTCGTGTCTCGTCTCACACGTTTTGGTCTCCCCATTTAATTTTTCCCTCTTGGTCACCGTCGATTCCTCTGTCACGACCCTCGCCCAACACGCCCCCTGAATTATTTTTTTACCCGCCTTCACCGCGGGCCTGTCAGCCGTTGCACCCCCTTCCAGCTCGTTTGCTCCCACACGTGGAGTCTCCATTCCCAGCTCCCTGGTCACGGCCTTCATGCCCGCCTGCAGGCATCGGCCCATGTTCTGCGTCTCACCCCGTAGCTCTTTTATTTCTTCCCTCATGTTTGCTTCCATTCCGTTCATTTGTTGTGTATTCGCATCCAATTTTTGTGTATTCGCATCCATCTTCGTTTTTACTTCGTCCATTTGCTTGTTCATGTTCGCATTCATCTTCGCTGTCATTTCCGCATTCATTTGTGCCAGCATGGTGATTAGCTGGGCCATGTCGGGTACGCTTGGGTGAGCCGTTTCGGCAGGGGTTGGGGAAGGGTTTTGGTGGAGAGGGGGAGGGGAGGTGTCATACACCGCGGCCGCTGCCGCACCTATTTCGGGCTCTGGGTTCAGTTGGACGAGTCCGTGTTCCTGCACAATCAACATTTCCTGCTCGGGGATTCCATCCTGGACCATGGATCCTACACATTCTACATCCATTTCTAATACCCCCGGCTCCCGCTCGCCTTGAGACGCCATCTTGCTTCTCTTAAAGGGTTAATTTGAATCGCTCGTAATTTGGAGGGAATCAGGGGTCGCTTCTCTCACCCCTGGACCGATTCCCGTGAATTTAGCCGGAGACAGGAGAGCCCGTTTTCCTGTTCTCCGATACCAGTGCCGCGAGGAGGGCGATGAATTTGTATCCCACTTCTGACACCAGTGTTGCGGATTCGCGCGCCCGCCGGCGTGCTGACGGCCACGTAACTCGAATCGCGGCACGTCGCCCACCGGACGGACAATCCAGTCGTGACCCTCTCGGACTAACGCCGGGAACCAGTCACGGGTGGACCTTTCGGTCTCACCGCGATCGAGCCAATCAGCCCCCGCGTGGGATAGGGTTGCTCGCCAAATTCGACCTACCTAAGTACCCACGCGGAGGGTAGACCGGGCGATCGCACCTCGCCGCAGGTCGACTTCGGACACGGGCCACTTAAGCGACCCGTTCCGTACTATCGGGATAACCGAGCGGTGTTATCGTCGACCTCGACGGTTCGATTAATTATCGGGCGTATTCAGCCCACTACCAACCCTTTACGTGAAGCAAGATGAGGATTCAATGGAGGAAAAGACGAAGCGAAGCGGGAAACAGTTCAACACAAAGCACATTTATTCGCGGCACACGGGAAGCACACATATACAATTCCACCAAAAGCACACAGAAAAGAAAAACACAATTCCATTTACACAAAAAGCAAATATAAAAGCGAAAACACAATGCAGAGCTAATACCGACTACCGAGCACACGGCAACACTTATACAATTCTACTTCACAGACGGCGCCGACAACACATACCCAAAACCAAGGAAAAGAATACCCTCAAGGATGAGGCGGGCCTGAGGCCGAGACCGGGTCGGGCCTACCCGTCTGGTGATGAGACGCGGAGCGGCGATGGTGCCTCAACTCCGCGGGCCTCGCGGGCAGTGTCTGGTAGGGGGTGGGAAAGGGGCCCCCTTGGTCGCACTATCTCAGCGCGGGGGGAAACAGGAGGGGGTTGCTGATGCTCGGGGTATAGAGGATTCCTATTGCCCCGCAACGAGCGTCTCCACCTCGGCCAGGTCGCGCTGTCGGCCTCCCTGGGGTGCAGCTCCCTGCACGACGCGAGCACCCCCTCGTCTGCCCTCGCCGCCTCTCCACAGCTCCGTCCCCTTTGCTCCGACTCCAACGCACACGACGACGACCAACTCCTTCTTGCTTCTTCTTCCCAACTCCACCGACTGCGAAGTCTTAACTCTCTCCTCCAACACTAACGAGTCCAACACCGGTACCCACAGGCGGCGCAAGAACGGTGGCGATGCGACGGTTGCGAGGTGTGACGTGAAGGTCGTGGCGGTTGTGGTGAAGCGGCGTTGTGGTTGGTGGTTGATGTTGTGGTTGTGGTTGTGGTGGTAATCATGGCGGTTGGTCCAAAATAAAGATAGCAAAAGAAAAACGGCTATCCTGAAGAGTCGCAGCACGCATAAATGACATGTATTCCCACTAGACAACGGGTTTGGGCCTAACTACACATGTACTTACCGAGATACCTCACCTAAGGGACCTGAATGGTGGTTTGCCAATTTGGTAACCACAACAATATATATATATATATATATATATATATATATATATATATATATATATATATATATATATATATATATATTTATATATTTATTTTTTTTTTTTTTTTTTTTTTTTTTTTTTTTTTAATCGAATCGAACTTGAAAAATTTTGAACTTGAACCTTTAAATCGAACTTGAAAATCCCATTGACTTTTAAAATGTATTAACGGGGAACGCATTCATGAAAGAAAAAAAAATTGAGTGGAAATTTTTCAGTTGCTTCACTCACCTTTATCCTCCCGTTATGTAAGTCTTAACGATCTTAAAGAGCGAATGATTAACCTGACGAACAGGTGCAGATAACGTGGACGCAATCCCCATTCAGGTACAGAAACAACTTGAGATTAAATGGGATAACTTTATCGAACTGTCCCAAATGCTGCTCAGTGACAATTAAAATTGGTCTGCAGACAGGACAGACACACACCAATAACCTCTCCTTTTCGGGCAAGACCATAGAGCAAAGCTCACCTCCAAAGCCAGTCGCAGACTGGGCAACCTCCATCATTCCAAGTCTTTCCTTGGAAAATCAGAGCTATTCAATTTGGAAGGCCTTTATCCAAAGCTCAATGGAGTATTGCTTTCTGCTATGAGCTGGCACCCCAGCATCACATTGGTCTCTCCTGGATTCTGTGGAATCTAAAGCTTTCATCAACATTGGAATCTCCCGTGACGAGGCCGAAGAACAAGGTCTGTTGGTCGACATCGCATGCAGATCAGTGTTCTCTGTGTTTGTTTTTTTACCATCTATTCTCCAACATTGCTCTCTCGTTCTCAGTTATCTCTCTCCCCAGAAACTCCACAATGCACAAATTCTTCCAGTAGCCCCCTCCTTGTTAAAATAACAAAATCCCAGCTGACTGCACACCTCAACTCCTTTATTCCTCACTTCTCCCATCTATTGAGCCACCTTCCAGAGAATGTTCGTCACACTACAACCAAGCAGTGCACCACTATCTCTTGTCATACCAAATGCTGAACCAGGATTATATTACCTCATTAACCTTTTCTAACCCAATTGTCGTCCCACAACCTCACTGTCATTTAACCTTGCTCTTCCGTTGGCCTCGCTCTGGTAGAGAATCAAGGAGCCGATGCTTTCGATACCCCGCCTTTTGGGTGGTGCGAGGAATCGATATATATAATACAAAAGATAAATTTTGAACAGTTTTTGAACTATCGCGTACACAAGTCAAGTTACCGAGACAATCACAGCCGTGATCTAACCAGGTTGAGATAATGTCATGAGAAATAGATATCAGCAATATGTAAGCTAAATGTTCAACGGTTTTGAAATATCGTGCACACAAAAGCACACGAACGGATAGTCGGTCAGTCGGACGGAGCTCATTTTAATGTCCCCCCCCCCCCCCGTCTCCGACCTTGTCGGAGGGGCGGGGAACAAAAATAACATGAAATAAAAAAGGCTAATAATTTTACATTCACAAAAGGTCCAAACAAATTACCGGCACACTCACCAGGACACTTGCTCGCCCAGTGACCCTTCATGCCACATTTGAAGCATACATCATCCTCCTGACTGCGCCAACTTCCTCCATACCCACCACCACGACCCTGCTTCTTCTTCCACTTCTGCTTCCACACCTGTGCAAGCACAAAAATAGTGTCCTTTGCACGAGTACAATATACCACTTGTTTTTCCTCCAGGGTTGTGGAGGAGTTTGTACATATATTGCAGGTAACACGGGACAATATCAGTGTACCTTTACATGGACTTCAAAAAGCACTGTATAGACTTGTACATCCATTTCCAGGAATTAAATGTCTCATGCTACGTTTCACAAGCTGTTCACAAGCATTTAACTTTAGACTTGGACCATGGACATAAAGGTCAGACCTACAGGTGAAGTAAAGTGGGAATGCAGATATGACCCTGGAAAGTTAGACAAATGTACACATCTCGATCCGAGTTTGTACTTTCATTTATGTCTAACTAGCAAAGGTACCCGGCATTTCCGGGCAACACCGGGTCCTTCCCTTCTCCCACCCCTTCCCCTGACTCCTCCCACCCCACCCCTACCCTCTCCCTCTGGACTGCCATCCCACACCATCCCCTACCTCCTCCTACCTCTACCCTCTCCCTCCATCCTCCCATCTGCACCCTTCCCCATCAGGTACCCAGCATTGCCCAGGATCTAACGTACATCGATTGGACATCTTCTCCTTTAGCATTTGCAGTGATTACGATTGCTTCAATCACATGTGGCGTCAACCGTTTCACACATAGTCTTGTTCCATTACAGAGCTTTGGAGCATCCAAATTCCCAAGGAACCTGACAGAGGAGCCAATTTTGAGTACCAAGTTCTGAGGTGGCAATCCGGGAGGTTCCGATGAGTCGAGAAATAGTTTTAAAATTATTTTACGAAAAATTCTCACAGGGTGTATACGTGAAGAAGTTAGCTTAAGTGGTAATCTTTTTCTTTCCACAAACTCTTCCTTCACCCTTGAGAGTTTTGTCATTTGATGAGAATTAAAATTACATTTAAATTGATGTATGGGTTGTGTTTGTACTATTTTCATTTTTTGAATAATTAGCAATAAACGCATTTGGGAGGTCACGTGACTCCTTTTTCACAGATCCTACCGATGGTCACAACATCTTAATCAAGTTGTTTTTCCACATCTGATACCATATTTGATGATCGGAGGTCACCGTCTCACCAATTATAGAGGTGTCTGGGTTGAAATCCGAAAGAAAATGGGCTTTTTATGAAGCATTGTATATGTGGATCTACCCTGGCAGAGTGGCGGCGACACGTGGCGGACCGTATGTATACAATTTATGAATTGTAATAAAATGTCTGTTTAGAACGCCGATGTAGGTGCATCACGGTAAAAATGTGATCCGATAAAGTTTTGTCACGATTAACCTTGGGAGCTCAGAGGAGTAAGGTCACAAATAAACAAACAAGCAGTCATAGACTGGTACTTACGAAATTGTCAACTTGACCTCTGACCTTGTCTAATAAAAGCTGTCTCTAGAGAAGGTAGCGACGCAAACCAGAAGTTTCTACGATGATTCTGTACCAAACCATCAAAAATCGTAACGTCGACCGAAGCAAAAATCTCCATTTCTCCACGCAATTATTTTATCAAAGTCACAAAACCGTAATATTCGGCCATCCACCAACAATCTTTACATAATCCGATGGCTCAGCGAGTCAGGCATGCGACGATAATGTTTATTGGGATAAAAAATGATTTTAAACACTATCTTTATCGAAAACAACGTCAGCGCGCACACGGAAAACCTTTACGTAACTCAACGACGCGTCTGCTCGAGCGCACTGCATCACGTGACGACCCGTGACGTGGCGAGTGAAATATTTTTTATACAATCTTAAAACGTCTCCAAAACATCCGATTTTTACCAGAATTTCGACAACTGAGTTTTAAGCATCCTAAGCGATCGCAAAAACCAAAGACAAAATTAAAATCGAAGTAAAAACGAACTCGTAACGTCAAGCGAAGCAAAAATACTGCATTTCTCCACATGAATTTACAGAATTATGTTTGACCTCACTGTGACCTTGACCTTTGACCGATTTTGACCAAAATCTAATCAGCGCAAGCCATCACGTGGTGTAATTTGACATTGATAGCTTCTTCCGTTCTCGAGTTATCGTGCCTACAAACAAACACAAACAAACAAACAGAAATGGAAGTGATCAATATACTTACGAAATCTTTAGATTTTGTAAGTAACAAACAAGCAGTCATAGACTGGTACTTACGAAATCGTCAACTTGACCTCTGACCTTGTCTAATAAAAGCTGTCTCTCAAGAAGGGAGTGACGCAAACCAGAAGTTTCTACGATGATTCTGTCCCAAACCATCAAAAATTGAATGTTTGACCTCACTGTGACCTTGACCTTTGACCGATTTTGACCAAAATCTAATCAGCACTCGCCATCACCCTCCTGAACACATGGTGTAATTTGACATTGGAAGCTTCTTCCGTTCTCGAGTTATCGTGCCTACAAACAAACACACACACCAACACACAAACAGATGACGAAGTTATCAATATACTTACGAAATCTTTAGATTTCGTAAGTAACAAACAAACATTTTGATATATATATATATATATATATATATATATATATATATATATATATATATATATATATATATATATATATATATATATATATATATATATATATATATATATATATATATATATATATATATATATATATATATATATATTGTTGTGGTTGACGAAATTCGCAAACCACCATTCAGGTCCCGTAGCTGAGATATCTCTGTAAGTATATGTGTAGTTAGGCCCAAACCCGTTGTTTAGAGGGAATAAATGTCATTCATTCGGGCTGCGACCCTTCAGGATAGCCGTTTTTCTTTTACTATCTTTATTTTGGACCAGCCGCCATAACTACCACCACAACCACCACCAACCACGTCTCAACAGCCATCACACAACCACCAACCGCAACGCCGCTTCACAACCACAGCCACGACCCTTGCCGTCACATCTCGCTCTCGCAACCATCGTATCACCGCCATTCCCGCGCCGCTTGTGGACACTGATCCTGGACTCGTACAGGGCGCGCGCCGAGCGGCGGGTGCAAAAACACCAGCCTTTCCGAAGAAATCGGATCAAGAACGATTCACGCCCACTTCTGTTCCGTCCTATCAGCGAGCGTGGGGCGATTTGGCCCCGCCTCCAGGTGCGTCGGAGGATAATCGCAATATGCAGATTCGCGGATCAAAAATCATTCACGCCCACTTTTCCTTGGTCCAATGGGGAGCCAGCCAGAGGTGAAGGGTCGAAGGTGAAGGAGCGAAGCCCCGGGGGCTATAAAGGGCCACGTTCGCTCGCTGAAAAGGCAGTAGTTGAGTTGGAAAGAGTTGAGAGTTTCTGAGAAGAAGAAAGCAGTTGGACGCAGTTGGACGGAGTTGAGAAGAGTGGAGAGTTGTGGCGGCGGCGAAGGCAGTCGAGAGGGCGCTCGTGTCAGAGTCGGGGAGCTGCGGAGAGGGGAGGCCGGTAACGCGACCGAGGTCGCGGTGGAGACGCTCGTCGCGGGACCCGAGCCAGCGAGATATCCTCATTCCCCCGAGCATCAACAACCCCCTCCTGTTTCCCCCCGCGCTGAGATAGTGTGAGAAGGGGGCCCCGTTCCCACCCCATTTCCAGGCAGTGCCAGCGAGGCCCGCGGAGTCGGGGCGCCACCGCCATTTTGCGGCTCATCACCAGACGGGTAGGCTCGACGCGGTCTCGGCCCCAGGCCCGTCTGCCCCCTCATCGTTGAGGGTGGTCCCTTTTTCTTTTGCTTTGAGTATATGTGTTGTCGGCGCCGTCTGTGAAGTAAAACTGCATAAGTGTTGCCGTGTGCTCGGTAGTCGGTAGTAGATCTGCATTGTGTTTCTCTTTTACATTTGCTTTTTGTGCAGAATTGTCGTGTCACTTTTACATTTGCTTTTTGTGCAGAATTGCCGTGTCACTTTTACATTTGCTTTTGGTGTATAATTGTATATGTGTGCTTTCCGTTTGCCGCGGAATAAATGTGCCTTATGTTGAACTGTTTTTCCCGTTTCGCTTCGTCTTTTCTTTAATTGAATCTCCATCTTACTTCACGTAAAGGGTTGGTCGTGGGCTAAATACGCCCAATAATTAATCGAACCGTCGAGGTTGACGATAACACCGCTCGGTTATCCCGATAGTACGGAACGGGTCGCTTAAAGTGGCCCGTGTCCGAAGTCGACCTGCGGCGAGGTGCGATCGCCCGGTCTACCCTCCGTGTGGGTACTTAGGTAGGTCGAATTTGGCGAGCAACCCTATCCCACGCGGGGGGCCGATTGGCACGATCGTGGTGAGGCCGAAAGGCCCACCCGTGACTAGTTCCCGGCGTTAGTCCGAGAGGGTCACGACGGGATTGTCCGTCCGGTGGGCGACGTGCCGCGATTCGAGTTACGTGGCCGCTCGCACGCCGGCGGGCGCGAATCCGCAACAATATATATATGGTGGGTGGAGGCAAGCGCCAGATGTGGGAGTGGTCCAGCAGCTGTCCAAACATTGGGTGCACATTTCAAAAAAACAAACAAACATTGACCAACAAGAACCACAACAACAGCAACAACAACCATGCAAAGCTCTTGTAGTCCTGCAACACGTCGCAGCTAAAAATATGTGATGCCACCAGATTTCAACCCGAGCTCCCAGCATCACGGACTGTGTGTTCAGACAGGAAGGCCAAAACAGGTCACCAAACATTTTCATCACAAACAACTCTTCCCACATGACCACAATCCACAATGGAGTCAGCCCACGCAGCATCCATTTTTGTCTGACATTTTGATGAACCAGTCAGTGTCGAGTGAGCAAATGAGGTGCGAAGCGTGACTATACGTCACATCTGTGAAGACACTGTTTGATGTCTGCTAGAGCAAAAGTCTGGGCATAGTGGTGTGCACCTGTAATCCGGCTACTCGGAGGCTTGGGTTGGGGTTCAGAGCAGCCCACCAGATATGATGGCACCCAACCCAGACTGTCCGATCAAGCAAGATCATATCTGTGACTTGCTACAGGTATCATGTAAAACCTGTATTAAACTGTTCATGGTCGAGTGTCGGCTACAAAACTAGCTCCCCCAACCAGGTCCTCCTGGTGAGGAGGGTGTATGAATATGGACATACAGCAGGACTAAAAACAAAACCTGTAAAAGGGTGGAGGAGCTCCTTGTGAGCCAACGGCCATCCATAATCTGGTGCCCAACTGCGTCAGCGTACGTCCTCCTGCAGTGGGTAACCATTACTCGGAGGTTGGTGGCAGGATTTGCACTCCAGCCACCATAAAAACACTTCACTCCGCAAAAGACACCAAGTGGTGTATGGTGGGGTGGTGCTGAGGTGTCGTCCACCAGACGGCAGTCTCCTTGGGTTAACCTGTGGTGGTCCCTTTGGGTGGGTGCTTGGAATGTCCTATCCCTAAGAGATGCGTATGGGCCAGGCAATGCCTGGGCAACGGCCAGATGGAGGCATCTGAAGTACTGGCGGAAAGTGGACGCAGCGACTCACTGTGGTGCGTGCTCCCCATGTATGTATGTATGTATGTAACAAACTTGTGATCATTAGGATAAGCCACACCCTCTGCCCTGGGACAGCCAATCCATTTTCAACACCCAACCCGAATTCTGTGAACGATTCTGCACCGGGTGTGACAATTCTTGAACTAATAGTGTGCGGCTACAAACCGTCACATGCATCCCCTCACAAACTCTAACAAACCACACACAAACCAGATTAAACGTGGAACTAGGTTGGTAACCAACTTTCCAAACGTTCCACAGTTTGACACGAGCTGCACACGTACTTTGTCCGCACAACCGATTAATGGCAGAAAAATCAAACCTGTTTTCGGAGGGAGGCGCCGGCGCACCGACCTTTCACAAACACCTTCTTCTTCAGATTGATACGAACGAAGTTTCCATTTGCCCTGAGGACGTGGGGGAAGGGGGAAGAGATGGCGGAAGCTTCCATCATTACCGAGGAAATAAATCATCGGTTATAATGAACACATTACATTGCACGTGTCCTCAGCTCAGTTTTGGGAAGCCTTCCTAATATCACACACGGACAATCGAGCAAATACAAGTCCAGAGGACAAATCAAAGACAAGCCAAACCTGTTTGGTGAATCGTAATGGCGTTTCCACCAAACAACTTTGTCCCTGCCACCAACCTGTCTACGGGTATGGCAGGATAAAAGAACACCACGATTCCGGGCCTACGTACGCGACATCGTGATGAGGCCCAATGCTTTAGCCTAAAGGAAATCCACTCAGATGCCTGTTGTCGGTACATTTGTTGGGGGAAAGCGAGCACAACAACGGCGTTCAGACATGAGAGACAAGATAAAAATAAAAAGAGCCACAAATATCAACAACCAACCTCATTCTCTCTCCGGTTTGTTTCTTCTTATTGCTGACAATCACATCCTCAAACTCCCCAAAGAGGTTTTCAGATGATGGGCTACATCTTCTTTTGTGATCTTTCCCCCTCACGACTCTTCCTTTTTCTTCATCGGTTCCTCCAGCAGGTGCACCCGAATGCGTCTCACTCTCAGCACCACAATCCTTCGAACTTGTGCTTTTCTCAGCCTTCCGACATCGTTTCCGCGTCCTGCTCGTCTCATGTGCAGAGCGACTCCTTTTTCGGCTTGATGTTCCACTTGCTGCCGACCTCCGGCCTCTGCCAGTGTCCTCATCTGCTTGTGAGTCACCGGAGCTGATGTCTTCCCTTCCCTCCTGCAGGTCCTCAGCGTCACCGGCCGGCAGGTTTACGGCTCGCTCTAATCCTCCTGGCATACTCGGCACGCGTTTGCTTGCTCGCTTACTCCATCTTCTTGCTGGTTCCACAACGCTTAATGCTGCCATCTTCGTTTTACGTTCAGGAAGGTTCATTCCACCATTTCTCAAATCAACGTCATCTCTGCTCTCCACATCCTCGACCATAGCCGGACCGG
>NC_140967.1:105391638-105404138 GCF_056783735.1 Eptatretus burgeri | reverse complement strand
AAGATAAGAGGTGGTGGTGAACAGCTGTTTTGAAAGCCTGGAGGGAAGAATGGGAAAGAATAGAGTGAGGAAGTTTATTCCAAAGGCGGAAAAAAAGAGGAATGAAAGAGTGAAGATGAGCAGTGATTCGTGATTTTGGTAGTTTTACCAGAAGGGGGTTGTTGGCGGACCTTGAGCGCCCTGTGAAAATGTGGTGGGGACAAATCGCAGAGAGAGCAGGGGGGGCAAGGCTGGAGAGGAGTCGGTAGAAGACAGAAAGACCACCGAACAACCTGCGGTGATTGAGTGAGAGGCCCAAAGACTCAGCTTCATTGCGGGAGATGCCGATGATCTTAAATGCCCTGGTTTCGACAGCGTGAAGCCGAGAAAGGTGGGAGGCAGGAGCACCAGCCCAGAGGGGAGAGCAGTACTCCATCAGGCTACGGACAAAAGCTTTGTAAGTGGTCAGGAGCTCAAGAGGGCCGAGGAAGGACTTAGCACGACGGAGGATTCCCAGTCGGCGACTGGCTTTTGAGGCGAGGTTGGAAATGTGACTTTCCCAGGAAAGGTCATGGCAGATAGTGAGACCTAGAAGCTTGAAAGAAAAGACTTCTTCCAGAGGATTGTTGAGAAAGTGGATGGGGGGGTTTTGTAAACGGTCCTTTCGAAGAGACATATTGAGAGTGTGAGATTTGTCTGGATTGAAAGACATGTTCCACGTGTTGGACCAGTTTGTGATTTTATCCAGATCTGCAGTGAGTGAAGAAGCTGCTGCTTGCCGGTCTGAGGGATGACAGATGGTACGGCAGAGGGTGGAGTCGTCGGCAAAGAGAAATAGAGGATTTTCCAGAGAGTCGGAGAAATCATTGATGAAAACCAGAAAAAGAACAGGGCCCAGAACGCTACCTTGAGGAACTCCAGCCTGCACAGGAAGAGGGGATGAAAGAACTCCATTTAGGGCCACACGTTGACTGCGACAGGAGAGGAAGTCTGCGAGCCATGAGTGGAGATGGCCTTGAATACCATGGGAAGAGGGTTTGGTGAGTAGGGCAGGGTGCCAGACTGTGTCAAAAGCACGTGATATGTCCAGGGATACGGCTCGGATTTCCTGTCTGGCATTGAGGACCTCCATCCATTGATGGGAGAGCAGAAGCAGCATATCCAGGGTAGAGTGACCTGGTCTGAAACCAAATTGATGATTGGAAATCAAGCCATTGGAGAAGAGGAAGGATTTCATATCTGAGGCGATGATGGATTCCATCACCTTGCTGATGATTGGGAGAAGGCTGATTGGTCTGTAGTTACAGGGATCTGTTTTTGCACCTTTTTTATGCAGGGCAGTGATGTTAGCAGATTTCCAAGCAGATGGCAGATGACCTTGGGCAAATGAGAGGGTGAATAGAACAGAGAGAGGGTGAGCAAGAGCAGAAGAGCAGGCTTTGAGGACACGTGGGCTGATGCCGTCTGGACCGGTTGCAGAATCTGACTCGAGGTTTGAAAGCAAGCTCTCCACCTTGTCAGGAGAAAAGGATACAGAGTCCAGGGACAGTTGGGTGCGACTGGGTAAAGTGGGTAGAGATAGAGATGGGTTTAGGACACAAGATTTCGCTGCAAACACCGAGTCTAGACATTCAGCTTTATCACGTGTGGAATCAGCAGTGCGGCCATTTGAGGTAAGGGAGGGGATGGAGGGGGAACATACACCAGAAACAGATTTGATTAAAAGCCACCAGGATTTTGAGGAGGGAGAGAGGTTTGAGAGTTCAGACTTGAGATGAGAAAGATGTTGTTTTCTGGCTCTCCTGAGGGTAGCTACACACTTGTTCCGAGCTATGTGGAAAGAACTGAGATTGCCCTCAGTTGGGTTTGCTTTCCATGAGGCAAAGGCAAGTTGTTTCAGGACAACTGCCTCGCCACAAGCTTCAGTAAACCAAGGGCGGGAGGAAGGGTAAGACAACTGAACACGAGAGGGGATAAATCTGTGCATGAGGGAGAGCAAGTTTCTTTGAAAGAATTCCCAGGATGAGTTGATGTTTGAGAAAGTAGTGATAGGAGACCAGTCTGTCAGTTTGATGGCTGCTCGGAGACCCTGCCAGTCGGCTTGAGTGAAATGCCAGACTCGACGGCGGTGAGGTGGTTCTCTGATAACAGCCAGAGAGATGTCCACTTTAACAAGGACGTGGTCAGAAGAACCAATTGGAGCGAAGGAAGAGCAGCAGATATTGTCAGGGAAATTTGTCAAAATCAGATCCAGAAGAGATGGAGTACCAATGGTTGAGATCCGGGTCGGGAAGTTGACCGATTGAGTCAGTCCCAATGAGTCGCAGAAAGCTTTTGCTGATGTCCCATGGCAGGTGAGAGAGGTACCCACACCTAGCCAACTGGCGTGATGACAATTGAAGTCACCACATAAGAGGAAGAGAGAGTTTGGATGAGAAGATAGAAGATGGTCCATGTTTTCGGAGAGTGAGGTGTAGATGGAGTCATCACTGTTCGGTGGACGGTACAGTACACATATAAACATGAGGTGGGAGTGAAGGGGAAGCCGAAGCCAGAGGTATTCCTGGGGGTGTGGGGGAGTGAGAGCAGTGCATGGAGAGTGAGGAATAGAGTCTTTGATGAAGAGAGCAACACCTCCACCAGGACGAGGCTCAGGTCTGTCATACCGTAAGAGGGAGTAGCCAGGGAGAGATACTTGGGAGTCAGACACGTCTTGGGAGAGGAAAGTTTCTGTTAGGCAGATAATGTCTGGTTTGTCAGTGGCAACCTGTATGGAAAGATCTGAAAGGTTTGAGCGAAGGCCCCGGATATTTGAGGTCCACACTTTTAATGAAGAGGAAGGGGAGGAGGCTTTGGGTGCAGGAGGTGGAGGGGGAGGGGGAAGGTAGGACAAGGGATGAGGGGGGCAGGTAAGGAGGGTTGCTGAAGGAGTGTGGGGTATTGCAGAACAGCGAGGGGAGCGGCCGAATGAGGAGGAGAAAAGGCTCTGTGGTGCTGGGAGAGAGGGGGGACAAGAGACAAGGAAGAAGGCAGTTGAGGATTTGAGGAGGTGGAGTGAAGAGATGGAGGTGAGAGGGCAGTGGAGGGAGGCAGGTTCGTGGATGAGAGGGGGGCAACTTTGAGAAGGAAGAGTGAGGGGGATGAAAGGTGGGAGAAAGGTGAGGGGGGATTTTTGAGAGAGGTGAGAGGGGGGCTTGGAGGGAGAAGAGTGGGATGGTTGCTTTGAGAGTGAGAGTGAGGGGTGATGGGGGTGAGTTGGCACTGAAGTTGGAAAAAGAATGTTTGATGGAAAGCGAGCATCCATGGCAAACTGTGGTTTTTAAAAGTTTTAGGTCAGAGATGCGATTTAACACAATTCTTGATGGATGCAATGAAGGCGAATTCAGAGCATGGAGAGAAGAAGCGCTGTAATAGTTGGATTTTTTAGGCAAGGAATGAAGGAGAGGTCGAAATGAGAGCAGTCTGTTAAAATAGCAGAAGAGTAGTGCATTGTGAAACAGTAAAGAGTACCACATGTGTGAGAGAGGAAGATGAAGCATTATAAGATCGTTTTTGTAGTTAAAAATAATGTATGAGAGAGTTCAACAGATTAGGTCATGGAAGTGTTAAAAAAAAAATAAAATAAAATAAAATAAATCGAGGAAGAAGACGAGGAGGAAGTTAAGAGGAAGAAGAAGAAGCAGAATCGGGAGAAGGTGAGCGTGTTGTTGTTGTTGTTGTTGGGTATATATATATATATATATATATATATATATATATATATATATATATATATATATATATATTGTGGTGAATTTATCCCTGTGTCGTAAAGAGGCGACTAGGGTTGCGTCAGGAAGGGCATCCGGCGTAAAACATGTGCCAAATCTCTATGCGGATCATACGGATGATCCGCTGTGGCGACCCCTAACGGGAGCAGCCGAAAGAAGAAGAAGAAGATATTGTGGTGAATTGAAGGTCGTGACGTGTGATCACATGTTGCCCGGCTCGAGCACAGAAGAGATAAAGCTGAGGTTCGGCTCGGTCGGGGGGATTGTCCCAGGGGCATTGTCGTTTTATGTCGGCGGTTCACTTGGTGCTCATTGAATGGTGAGAATACTGATTCATATATAATACTGATTTATTTTGCGGTGATTAGTTGCGCGTGTATACCTTACTGCTTATGTACTCCATGCTGCGTCTGTATTTCCTGGTGTGCCCGTAGAAGCGGCTCCAATCAAATGGAATAAAGCCTACACTCTGAAGGTTCTTCTCTCGTCTTCATTTCAATTTATTCCATTTGGTTTTCTCGGCTCTCTCAACCAACGATGGACAAGATCTACAAACCAGAGAGGTTCGACGCAGACCCAAACGCGACTGACTCAGAAATGAAATGGTCGCATTGGTTCCGTTCCTTCTCACACTATCTGACCATCATCGAAGAGGGAGCCGACAAATTGGCCGCCCTCGTGAATCATGTCTCGCCCGGCGTATACAGGCTCTTCTCGGAGTGTGACACCTACGAAGCAGCGATCGACGTGCTGCAGGCGCTCTACGTGAAGCGCAAGAACGAGGTATACATACGACATCTTCTCAACACACGCAAGCAAGCAGCCGGGGAGACAATCGATCAGTTCCTGCAAGCTCTGAAACAGCTGGGAAAAGACGGCAGCTTCCGGGCCGTAAACGCCGAGGAACACCGAAATGAAGCGACCCGGGAGGCATTTATCCAAGGACTTAGATCAGCCCACATACGGCAACGCTTACTAGAGAAAGCGCAACCCACTCTTGAAAAGGTAGTCGATCAGGCTCGAGCGATGGATACGGCTCAGCAGCAATCTGAGTCATTTGGGACACCGATGCTGCTAATGAACGCTGCTACGGTGGAAACTCAAGGAACCCCACTGACACAGACACAGCCAGACACAGGGGATGGAGAAACACCCGAGGAGCCGGATACCCAGACCACGTCAAACTCCTCAGCAACTGCTCCGGTTGGTAAATGCTTCTTTTGTGGGTACAAAGACACCCCCGCCACAAATGCCCCGCCAGAGATGCCACATGCATGAATTGTGACAAGAAAGGGCATTATGCCAGGGTATGTAAATCTACTCTAAGGAGAAATAAACCCACTTCTGCGGCTCTCTACTCGCAAAAGAAACTAACTGCAGCCTCCCCGGGGAATCTATCCAAGGCTATCATCAACGTACGAATTAACGGGCATATGGCTGAGGCACTGATTGATACCGGTAGCTCTGAAAGTTTCGTCAACAGCTCGCTAGTGAAGGGCAGGAAATGGAAGATCCACCCGACAGACAATACGGTATGCATGGCCGCCACATCACTACAGTCCCGCGTACGAGGGTACTGCAATGTTGAATTGGACGTAAAAGGGTACACGCATCGGGATGTAAGGGTACTGGTGCTTCGTGATTTATGCGCAGACGTAATTCTGGGTCATAATGTCCTCAAGCAGCACACGAGCGTCGAAATACCCTTTGGAGGAAGCAAACCTCGTCTAATTTTAAATGCTTTGACCACCGCAGAGGTAACGTCCCCCCAGCTGTTCGCTAACTTGTCGCCGGTCTGCAAACCGATAGCGATCAAATCGCGGCGATATACCACTGCTGACATGAATTTCATCATTTCAGAAACCAAGCGATTACTGGAAGAAGGAATTATAGAACCGAGCGATTCGCCATGGCGCGCACAGGTGTTGGTGACCAGCAGCCAGAACCATTAGAAACGAATGGTTGTCGATTATTCCCAAATGGTCAATCGCTTCACCCAACTCGACGCCTACCCCCTGCCGCGCATAGACGAGATGGTCGAACGCGTGGCCAATTACAAGATATTCAGCACCATCGACTTGCGAAGCGCCTATCATCAAATTCCCATCCGAGAGGAAGACAAACCTTACACCGCATTCCAGGCAGGTAGGCGCCTCTTCCAATTCAGGAGGATTCCATTCGGTGTCACGAATGGAGTAGCTTGCTTCCAACGGGTTATGGACGACATCATCTCAGATGAAAACCTCAAAGACACTTTTGTTTACGTGGACAATGTCACAGTGTGCGGTAGGGATCAGGGGGAACACGACATGAATCTGGACAGATTCTTGAGCATTGCTAGAAAATATAATCTGACTCTCAACTACGAGAAATGCGTATTCTCGGCAAGGTCAATTGACCTTCTCGGCTACAAGATAGCCGACGGCACAATTAAGCCTGATCCTGAACGATTGCGCCCACTTCGTGAGCTACCCCCACCTCAGGACCTGCAGACAATGCGCCGGGTGATTGGCATGTTCGCTTACTCTGCAAGATGGATTTCGCAATACTCCGAGAAAATACATCCCCTAGTGCATTGCAAAAACTTTCCACCAGATGCCGCTGTTGTAACAGCTTTCCACAACCTCAAAGACAATATCAGTAATTCCGTGGTATTATCGATCGATAGCTCGGTGCCCTTCGTGGTGGAAACAGATGCTTCAGATCACGCGATAGCTGCTACGCTTAATCAGTCTGGGCGGCCGGTCGCGTTCTTCTCGAGAACTCTTTCTGGAAGCGAGCAGAGACACTCGGCAATAGAGAAGGAGGCGTACGCCATCGTCGAAGTGCTGCGTAAATGGAGACATTATTTACTGGGAAACCATTTCACGCTCGTTACGGACCAACGATCCGTGGCATTCATGTTTGATGGGAAAAATAACGGGAAAATTAAGAATGAAAAAATTATGAGATGGCGGATAGACCTAGCCTGCTATAGTTACGACATAGTCTACCGGCCCGGGAGGGAAAACCCTGCTGCAGATACCTTCTCTCGGGTCTACAGTTCGGCAACAATCAGTCGGGCTTTGCAAGACCTCCATGTGTCTCTGTGCCACCCGCGGGTAACCAGAATGGCACATTTCGTGCGCAGACAGAACCTTCCCTATTCTATTGAAGATATTAAACAAATGAATGCTTCATGCCCTGTTTGTGCTGAACTAAAACCCAGATTCTTTGGCGCGGCATCTGGCAGACTGATCAAGGCCACTTCTCCCTTCGAGAGACTAAACATTGACTTCAAAGGGCCCCTGCCGACTGAGACAGACAACAGATACATATTCACTGTTGTTGATGAGTATTCAAGGTTCCCTTTCGCGTTTCCGTGCTCGGATATGACCTCGGGCACTCTCGTGAAATGTCTGTCTGACCTCTTCACTATGTTTGGGAAACCTTCGTACATACATTCAGACAGAGGGCCGTGTTTCATGCCGGCCGGGCTAAAACAATTCCTATTAGAGCACGGCATAGCAACTAGTCGAAGGACGGGTTACAACCCACAGGGTAATGGGCAGGTGGAACGGTATAACGGAGTCATTTGGAAAGCCGTAACTCTGGCGTTGAAATCGAGAGGACTGGGCCCCGAGCGGTGGGAGGTTACCCTTCTCGACGCTCTGAATTCCATACGCTCTTTGCTCTGCACGTCCACCAATGCAACTCCTCACGAACGAATGTTTACTCACCAACGACGTTATGTTGACGGCCAATCGGTGCCCAACTGGCTAACCCATCCCGGAACAGTGTTCATGAAACGCCCGGTACGACAAAGCAAGTATGAACCCATGGTGGAAGAGGTCGAACTCATCGATACTAATCCAGAGTATGCTCATGTCAGGCTCCCGGATGGCAGGGAGACTACTGTGTCGGTTCGCCATTTGGCTCCCTCAGGTACTCCTCCCGCAGGTACACCACCATCTGGCACACCTCCCTCTGACATCCCCTCCCCAGGTGTTCCCCCCCCAGGGACTCCACCCGAGAAGGGTGACGACGGAGCTACCGCGTTCCACCCGAGAGCGATCGGGGAGTCATCTCCGGCACGAGTCGAGGCTCACCAAGAGGATCGGAAGCCTTCCTCAAGTGAAACCACCATCTACTCCCGGAGAGGTCGACGAATAATACCCCCTCGCCGACTCAATCTCTAAAGGGGATTATCGGCATCCTCGATGCTCATGCTCCTATATGCTCGTTACATAATATATCGATGCTCATTACCATGCTCCTACAACTCAAGATAATCCTCACTGCTTGGCATGTATGCTTCTGTAGTTTAGATAGTTCGCGTTGCTTGAAATGTATACTCCTGTAGCGCTGAAGTAATCATGGTGCGTTAGCTGGGCCTCTAGTTACATTTTAAAGACGGGGACAATGTGGTGAATTGAAGGTCGTGACGTGTGATCACATGTTGCCCGGCTCGAGCACAGAAGAGATAAAGCTGAGGTTCGGCTCGGTCGGGGGGATTGTCCCTTGGGGCATTGTCGTTTTATGTCGGCGGTTCACTTGGTGCTCATTGAATGGTGAGAATACTGATTCATATATAATACTGATTTATTTTGCGGTGATTAGTTGCGCGTGTATACCTTACTGCTTATGTACTCCATGCTGCGTCTGTATTTCCTGGTGTGCCCGTAGAAGCGGCTCGAATCAAATGGAATAAAGCCTACACTCTGAAGGTTCTTCTCTCGTCTTCATTTCATATATATTGTTGTGGTTACCAAATTCGCAAACCACCACTCAGGTCCCTTAGGTGAGATATCTCGGTAAGTATATGTGTAGTTAGGCCCAAACCCGTTGTCTAGTGGGAATACATGTCATTTATGCGTGCTGCGACTCTTCAGGATAGCCGTTTTTCTTTTACTATCTTTATTTTGGACCAACCGCCATTGTTACCACCACCAACCACAACATCAACCACCCACCGCGGCGCCGCTTCACGTCACACCTCGCAACCGTCGCATCGCCACCGTTCTTGCGCCGCTTGTGGGTACCGGTGTTGGACTCGTGCAGGGCGCGCGCCGAACAGCGTGTACAAAACCACGGATTTTCCACTTCAAAAAACGGATCAAATACGACACACGCCCACTTTTGTTCCGTCCAATCGGTGAGCGAGGGGCGATTTGGCCCCGCCTCCAGGGCGTTGGCGGGCGATCGCTATATGCAAATTTATGGATCAAAATGCATTCACGCCTACTTTTTCTCGGGCCAATGGGGAGCGAGGTGAAAGGTCGAAGGCAGGGGGTCAAAGATGAGAGAGCGAAGCCACGGGGCTTATATAAGCGACCGCGTTCGTCAAGAATAGGAGAGAGTTAAGACTTCGCAGTCGGTGGAGTTGGGAAGAAGAAGCAAGAAGGAGTTGGTCGTCGTCGTGTGCGTTGGAGTCGGAGCAAAGGGGACGGAGCTGTGGAGAGGCAGCGAGGGCAGACGAGGGGGTGCTTGCGTCGTGCCGGGAGCTGCACACCAGGGAGGCCGACGGCGCGACCTGGCCGAGGTGGAGACGCTCGTCGCGGGACTCGAGGCAGAATAGAAATCCTCCTTTCCCCCGAGCATCAGCAACCCCCTCCTGTTTCCGCCCGCGCTGAGATAGTGCGACCAAGGGGGCCCCTTTCCCACCCCCTACCAGACACTGCCCGCGAGGCCCGCGGAGTTGAGGCACCATCGCCGCTCCGCGTCTCATCACCAGACGGGTAGGCCCGACCCGGTCTCGGCCTCAGGCCCGCCTCATCCTTGAGGGTTCTCTGTTCTTTTTCTTTGCTTTGAGTGTGTGTGTTGTCGGCGCCGTCTGTGAAGTAAAATTGTATAAGTGTTGCCGTGTGCTCGCGTAGTCGGTATTAGCTCTGCATTGTGTTTCTTTTCCTTCTATGTGCTTTTGGTGGAATTGCATTGTGTTTCTCTTCTTTTCTATGTGCTTTTGGTGGAATTGAATATGTGTGCTTTCCGTTCATCGCGAATAAATGTGCTTTATTATTGAACTGTTTCCCGCTTCGCTTCGTCATTTCTTTCATTGAATCCTCATCTTGCTTCACATAAAGGGTTGGTAGTGGGCTGAATACGCCCGATAATTAATCGAACCGTCGAGGCCGACGATAACACCGCTCGGTTATCCCGATAGTACGGAACGGGTCGCTTAAGTGGCCCGTGTCCGAAGTCGACCTGCGGCGAGGTGCGATCGCCCGGTCTACCCTCCGTGTGGGTACTTAGGTAGGTCGAATTTGGCGAGCAACCCTATCCCACGCGGGGGCTGACTGGCTCGATCGCGGTGAGACCGAAAGGTCCACCCGTGACTGGTTCCCGGCGTTAGTCCGAGAGGGTCACGACTGGATTGTCCGTCCGGTGAGCGACGTGCCGCGATTCGAGTTACGTGGCCGTCAGCACGCCGGCGGGCGCGAATCCGTAACACTGGTGTCAGGTCGTGCGATACAAATCCATCGCCCTCCTCGCGGCACTGGTATCGGAGAACAGGAAAACGGGCTCTCCTGTCTCCAGCTAAATTCACGGGAATCGGTCCAGGGGTGAGAGAAGCGACCCCCGATTCCCTCCAAATTACGAGCGAGCGAAATTAACCCTTTAAGAGAAGCAAGATGGCGTCTCAAGGCGAGCGGGAGCCGGGGGTATTAGAAATGTATATGTGTAGTAATGTAGGATCCATGGCCCGGGATGAAATCCCTGTACAGGAAAACGAACTCGCCCAACTGAACCCAGAGCCCGAAATAGGTGCGGCAGCGGCCGCGGTGTATGACACCTCCCCTCCCCCCCTCCACCAAAACCCTTCCCCGATCCCTGCCGAAACGGCTCACCCAAGCGCACCCGACATGGCCCAGCTATGCGCCATGCTGGTGGCAATGACAGCGAAGATGAATGCGAACATGAACAAGCAAATGGACGAAGTAAAAACGAGAATGGATGCGAATACACAACAAATGAACGAAAAGATGGATGCGAATACACAAAATTGGATGCGAATACACAACAAATGAACGGAATGGAAACAAACATGAAGGAAGAAATGAAAGAGCTACGGGGTGAGACGCAGAACATGGGCCGATGCCTGCAGGCGGGCATGAAGGCCGTGACCAGGGAGATAGGAATGGCGACTCCACATGTGGAAGCAAACGAGCTGGAAGGGGGTGCAACGGCTGACAGGCCCGCGGTGGAGGCGGGTAAAAAAATAATTCGGGGGGCGTGTTGGGCGAGGGTCGTGACAGAGGAATCGACGGTGACCAAAAGGGAAAAATTAAATGGGGAGACCAAAACGTGTGAGACGAGACACGAGGTGACGACGACAGACACTTATAAATGTATAGAGACACGGGAGATAGAGGATGAATTGGACAAGGTTAGTGACGCACACACACACACAGAGGTAGTGGAGGACCATGAGGGGGGAGCTGGCGGACTGGGTGGAGGCCCAGTGCGAGCAGCTGGATGGCCTCCTCCAGGAACGAGGGGAGCGAGTATGCCCCCTTGAGGCGAGTCACGACCAGGTGGGTTCGGTCGTGCTTTGCGAGGTTGAGGGGACGGGTGCTGTGGACAGGTGCACGGAGAGCTTGGGGGGTATAGAGGCCCCGGAGACCCTTGTGGGGACACGAATCCCCAGTGTGGTTGTCCCTGTGTGTGTGGTGCAAGGTGTGAGTGCTCCCGCGTGTGTGGGTGAGGCCGTGTGTGTGGATGAAACGGCCAGTGTGGATGGGGCACCGCGGGTGAGTGCCCCCGCGTGTGTGGGTGAGGCACCGTGTGTGAGTGAGGCCGTGTGTGTGGATGAGGAACCGCGGGTGAGTGCGAGGCACGGTGTGTGGATGAGGCACCGCGGGTGAGTGCCCCCGCATGCGTGAGTGAACGGCTGTGTGGAAGGCCGCGAGTGAATGGAGCACCACGTGTGAGTGGTATGGTTTATGCAAGGGAGACCGTGTGTGTGAGAGAGCGGTATGTGAGGGAGATGTCGGTGGGCATGCGGGAGCACGCAGCCGCGTCTCCCGGTGTGAATGTAATGGAATGGAGTGTGAGCGTCGTAACACGCAGGTGTGCATGGGTCGAATGGCGACGACGGCGACATGGGAGAAACGAAAGCCGAGTAGCGGCTGTAGTTGCTTCGGGGACCGTGCCGGGTTCACCCAGCAGTGAGCACGATTGTTCGTGCTGTGCAACGCACGAGACCACCACGTGCTCGCTTGCGAGAGTGAAGTCCCGGTCCGGAAACGCACGCGGTGGATTTGCCGATCCCGCGGACGGACAAAGTTTAGGCAGGTAAACGGATTTGGACCGGACGGGTTCTCCACGCGATCGTGTGTGTTAAGCTCCAACGGGCAAAGCACATGTGTTCGCGTGGGGAACCCCTCGAGACGTGGGGCTTGTGTTTTTTTTTTATGCGCACGGTGACGTCATGGCTGCACGTGGGGTTGGAATCCGGCAGGAGGGGTATCTCTGCCGGATGGTACCGTCCAAGGAGGGACGACGAACACGTGCAGTTGCATGACGTCACGGGCAGGTGCAAAGTGCGCGAGTTGCCGCGCAGGTGCTGCGCATGGAAAAAAAAAAAAAAAAAGGCAAGCCTCACTTTCGGGTGCGCAGGATTCCTGGGCAAAGGGTGGAAGACCCCCTAACCCTGGGCACAGGATGAAAACTAGTTAGGGGGAAGGGTTAGCTTAGCTAGACCGACTCCATGGGGCGGGGGTAAGTCCTCATGGAGTCCGTGGAATGGATTAGTTAGAGGGATTGTAGCCA